>NW_020227196.1:0-1779 GCF_003070985.1 Temnothorax curvispinosus
CACGCGCGTTAAAAGTGAAACTTTTGAAGGCAAGGGCTTTGCCATAACTTTTTGTGTCGTAAAATTCATGTCGCAAAATTTGTGACGCTTTTTTGTGTCACAAAATCAAACTTACTAACGTGCCAAAAGAAGAAAAAAAAACATATAGACGCTCAGGGTTAATAACAACTGTTGTGTTGAAACCAGAATTGCAAAAGTGGTAATTAAAATATTTATTTAAAAAAGTTTAATTTCGTACGCCTATTGGTCAAATTTTCGTTACACTTTTCGTGTCGCACAATCAAACTCACTAAAATACCAAAAAAGTTTCATTTCGTACGCCTATTGGTCGAATTTTCGTTACACTTTTCGTGTCGCATAATGGCCTAGTTTACACCGATTTCTTGATACGCGTATCAAATAGTATATTTGAACTGATCAGCCAATAATCAGACTTATTTACTAGTTATTTACAATTTAATACGCGTATCAAGTGATCGGTGTAAACTAGGCCAATCAAACTTACTACCGTGCCAGAAGAAAAACCGTCTCGTCAACGCTGTAAGCCTATTGGTCAAATTTTTGTTACATTTTTCGTGTCGCACAATCAAACTTACTACCGTACCAAAGAAGTTTCACTTCTGTTACACTTTTTCGTGTCGCGAATCAAATTCACTACCGTGCCTAAAGAAGTTTTACTTCAAAAACAAACGAAAAGCGCAGAGTATATTTAATCTCAAATTTGCGCCTTTGTACGGCACAGCGCAACGACGCAAGCTGGGGGTTTGAGGCTTCTCGCGGCAATTCGCGTGGTGGGGATAAAGTGGGGTACAAGTAAAGTGACTACTACAGGTACCGTGAACGCCCTGAACGCGCATCGCACCGTCCCTAGTCATTTAACCGTCAACCGCTACTCCATCCTCTCTCCCCCCTATTCAAATTATCGCGAAGCCTCGAACCTTCGGTTTACATTGTCGCGTGTTCTCTTGCATTGTGCGGTGGCGACGATACATGAGTGACTGTGGCGGCTGCCGTGTCCTGTGTCCTTTGGAGTTGACATTGAGCGTACTCTGCTATATTATATCGTGCGATTTTCAAAACGACAGGCAAGTGATGCGTCTATAAAGGCCGATATCACACACACACACACATACACACACACAGTCTCTCTCTCCGATTAACGTGACGTACTCTGCGTTTTTCGCTTGTTTTTCATTCAATAATTTGTGTGAATCTTGCGTGGACGAGTATGTCGGGTGTGCCGATGATATATTATATCGTGCGATTGTCAAAACGCCAGGCAAGTGATGCGTCTATAAGGGCCGGTATCACACACACACACACACACACACACACAGTCTCTCTCTCCGATTAACGTGACGCTCCGATTAAATAGTTTACTCGTTGCATCTCTTTCCAACTGTTCTCCTAGAAAGAGACAAAGAGTGAGCTTAATCGGAGGCTCACGTTAATCGGAGACTTTGTGATATCGGCTAATAATTGTATGCGTATTCGTATTATGTTTATTTTTGATATGTGCAATTCTAGTGTCCGCGTGTCTGTCCGGCCGGTGGTACTCTTGTCGAAACGACGCGAGATATAAGGCCATTATAGCTACGATAAATTTTCATCGTGGGAGAATTGTAGTCGATATCCTTATGTCGACAGAGTGTCCGTAGTAGGAGCGAAAGAAGGGGATAAGGTTGACTTTATCTATCAATTTGTCAAGAAAAGATTTGTTCCTGTGGATCAGGAGAATTTTAGCATATTTCATACTGCTCCTGAGATAATTGGGCCGCC
>NW_020227197.1:0-5307 GCF_003070985.1 Temnothorax curvispinosus
AATACCGCGCTGCGTTATTCCCGCCTCTGCGTACCGCATCTCGAGGCAAAGACTCGAGTCCCGATATTTCGTATACCGCGTTGCATTGCACCGGCACTACCGGCCACTGTAATCTACCGCGTCCAGTTTATATAATACCGAATCCCGAGCATTGTATTTTATAGTTCATATTAAAGTTTTGAATAAATTGTATGTTACTGTCACATGGCAAATTGATTACTGTCTCTGGGCCTTTCATCGAACTCCCGATCCGGTAAACCAGTCCGCGTTCGATAAAGACAGGCCGTTACATGGCGCCCGAACAGGGACCGTTTTGATTCGTTCCGAGAGACGGTAATCAAGGTGCATCATGCCGAAAGCGTGTATATACGCGTTATCAAAAAGCCAGCTCACCGCCGAGCTCGAACGACTCGAACTAGACACCGACGGCTCGGTCGACGAGCTACGCCGACGCTTAAGCGATTACGTAACCGAGCACCCAGAAACGGGACCGTATACCGCCGCGGGGGGCCGCCAAACGCCGGCGGCGCCCACTATCACCGTGCACCCCTCGGGAAACCTCCTCGTACCGGTGGGCGACTCGCGGCCACCGGCGTCGCCCAATTTACAGTTTCATACACCGCCGCTAACCAACTCGTCGTTCGTACCCTTCCGCCCGGTCGCAGATGACCGCCCCAGCGAAACCCCCACCCAGGTCATGGACCAGATACGGAAATGGGGGTGCCACTTCGATGGGAAAGACCCCGTAGCATTCCTCGAGTGGCTCGAAGAACTCAAAACCGCGTATCAATATTCCAGCGCGCAATTATTACTGGGGCTGCCGGAGATGTGCAAAGGCGACGCCCTTTTATGGTGCCGAAACAACCGAGCCAGCTGGCGGGGGTGGGACGATTTCTGCACTGATTTCCGCGAATACTACCTGCCGCGGCGGTACCGCGCCAAACTAGTCCGCGAAATACAAACCCGCCAACAAAAACCGGACGAGCCGTACCGAAAGTTTGCGACGGACATGCTGACCATGATGCGACGGGCCACCGGGTTCACGGAAGAAGAGCAAATCGACGCGCTCTACGATAATATGCACCCGCGTTATCAATTATACATCCGCCGCGACGCCGTGACCCGCACGCGAGACATCCTACGCCTAGCGGAGGAATTTGAGCATATCGAGGAACAGACACGCGTCCGACAAGTTGCCGCCCCACCGTCCGCGGTCGCCGCCGCAGCATACAACCGCCGCGAGTGCTGCTGGCGGTGTAAGCAAAAAGGGCACACCCGATTCGACTGCCGCCGACCACCGCGCCGTTTCTGTTCTCAGTGCGGCCGGGATGGCGTCTTCACGAAAGACTGTCACCCGCCGCCGGGAAATGCCGCTCGGGCCGGAGACGAAGCGGCCGCCCCCCGGTCCTCCGAATAGCGTATACGCCCCGTCCGCACCTGACCGTGATAGTATCGAAGCAACCGTACGAGGCCCTCCTAGACACCGGCTCCGAAGCTTCGTTCGTCAACGCGCAAACCGCCGACAAGATAGCCCGCGATTTCCCGATTCAGCCGGTTAACGGACGAGTACACCTCGCCGACGGGTCAAGTACGTGCATCCCGGGGTTAATCACCTTCCCCATTACCGTGCAGGGAAGGATGTTCTGGCACCGGTTCCAGATCATGCCGACGTTAGATTGCGACGTCCTGATAGGCGTAGACCTATTGGCAAAGATGGACTTCGCCATACCGCCGCCGGGCCCACCCCACGCCGATACGCGAACCGCCGCCATCGAGCACGCGTCCGAGGGGGGCGCACTGACGGAGGGGAAACGCCTCCGCGGCTTCCTGGCCGCCGAGCTCGCGAAGTTCGAGGCCGTGCAAGGCCCCACCGACCGCGTGCAGCACGTGATACGCGTCAAAACCGACCGACCGATCAAACAACGTTACCGGCCACGAAACCCCGCCATGCAGGCGATCATCGACGCGGAAGTCGAAAAAATGTTCCACGACGGCATTATTGAACCGTCGCATAGCGCGTGGAGCTCGCCGGTCGTTATCGTACGCAAAAAGGACGGCAAACCTCGGTTCTGCATCGACTTTCGCTTGGTCAACGAGGCCACCAAAAAAGACGCGTACCCGCTGCCTCACATCACCGCGACACTGGACAAATTGCGGGGGGCTCGCTACTTGTCCACGCTCGATTTAAAGAACGGCTATTGGCAAGTGCCGCTCGCGCCCGAAAGTCGACCCGTGACCGCCTTCACCGTTCCCGGCAAGGGGCTGATGCAATTTAAGGTAATGCCGTTCGGGCTGCACTCGGCACCGGCTACGTTCCAACGTCTGCTCGATACCATTTTGGGGCCGGACCTAGAACCGTACGTGTTCGTTTACCTAGACGACATCGTTATCATTACCGAAACATTCGACGAACACCTCCGTATTATGCGCGAAGTTTTTCGCCGGCTCCGGGAGGCCAACCTCCGCATTAACCCCGAGAAATGCCGGTTTTGCGCCGATCAAATCAAATACCTCGGCCACATCGTCGACCGCGACGGTATCCGAACCGACCCGGATAAGGTCAGCGCCGTCGCAAACTGGCCCACGCCACAAAACATCCGCCAGATCCGACAATTCCTGGGGGTCGCGTCGTGGTATCGCCGCTTCATTAAGGATTTCGCGACTCTCGCCGCACCGCTCACCGCCTTGACTCAAAAGCACGCCCGGTGGAGTTGGGGGGAAGCCGAGCAAAGCGCATTCACCGCCCTAAAAACCGTTCTGACCACCGCGCCCGTTCTCGCGTGTCCGGATTTCTCGCGACAATTTCACCTTCAAACCGACGCCAGCACCAGCGGCCTGGGGGCCGTGCTGACGCAATACTTCCCCGAGGGCGAGCGCGTTATCGCTTACGCCAGCCGCACGCTAAATAACGCCGAGCGGAATTATAGCGCGACCGAACTGGAGTGCCTGGCCGTGGTATGGGGAATCCGACGGATGCGCGGCTACCTTGAAGGGTACAGATTCACGGTAATCACCGATCACCAGTCGCTGAAATGGCTACAAAAGCTAGAGTCTCCGTCCGGCCGGTTGGGACGATGGGCGTTCGAGTTGCAACAGTATGACTTCGAGATCAAATACCGAAAAGGGGCGCTCAACAAAGTGGCCGACGCGTTATCCCGACAACCTGAAATCCTCGTCGTCACACGAGCTAAGTGCCCCTGGTATACGCGCATGTGGCACGCGGCCGAAAATACGCCCCACGTGGTGCCAGATTTCAGGATCGACCAAGGCCGGCTGTGGAAGCACGTGCTCCACAGCCTGGATTTCAAAGACACCCCCGGCAGCCGAGCAATGGAAGGAATGCGTGCCAAAAGACCAGCGCGGACCGCTCCTCGAACAATATCACGACGCACCGACCGCCGGCCACCTCGGAATAGC
Source organism: Temnothorax curvispinosus (assembly GCF_003070985.1). NCBI lineage: Eukaryota > Metazoa > Arthropoda > Insecta > Hymenoptera > Formicidae > Temnothorax > Temnothorax curvispinosus. The sequence continues at coordinate 3,418 of NW_020227197.1, forward strand.
AAAAACCATCGCGAGAACAGCACACCGATATTATTGGCCCGGGATGTTCCGCGACATCGCCCGATACGTCCGCGAATGTCCAACATGTCTCGCCCATAAGGTCGCGCAGGAAAAGCGAGCCGGGCAATTACATCCGACCGCGCTCAGCCACCCGTGGCAGCAGGTCACCCTCGACCTCGTCGGCCCGCTCCCGCGATCCGCCGTCGGCCATATCTGGCTCCTTAACATCCAGGACCGTTTTACGAAGTGGGTTGAGCTCCGGCCATTACGACGGGCCACCGCGCCGGCCATCGTGAAACACGTAACGGAAGCCATCATCCTCCGACACGGATGTCCGGACGAAATCCTGTCGGATAATGGCACGCAATTGAAATCCCGACAGCTCGCTAAACTCCTCGCCGATTGTGGGATCCGCCACCGCTTCACGCCGGCATACGCGCCCCATTGCAATCCCGTTGAACGCACCAATCGCGTGATCAAGACCATGATCGCGCAGTACGCGAAAAAACACAAAACCTGGGACGAACACCTGCCAGAACTCCAGTTCGCCTATAATACCGCGACTCACGACGCGACGGGCTACACACCCGCGTTTTTGAACCACGGCCGCGAATTGCGCCTCCCCGGGGAGGATGCGCCGCGCGACGAACCGACGCCGCCGACGCACCTGCACCGCCGCCTGACCGAAGCTTACGAGCTGGTGAAAATTCAGCTGGCCCGCGCGTTCCAGCACCAGGAAAAACATTATAATCTCCGTCGCAGGGAATGGAGACCGCGTATCGAGGAATGGGTGTGGAAGCGGGACCGCCCGCTCTCCAACAAAGAAGCGGCGTTTAACGCCAAGCTCGCGCCAAAGTTTCTGGGTCCGCTGGAAATACGCCGCATTATTTCGCCCGTCATCGTGGACCTCCGCAGCCGCTCGGGGAAATGGTATCGGCACGTACACGTGCAAGACCTCAAGCGCGCCCCTACCGACGCACCACCCGACGTACCTGGCCCGGACCGCGGCGTGGGGGACGCACTCGCGCCGACCGTTGCCGCCGTTCAACCGTACGCGGCCGAAAAACACGCGCCGAAACGAAAACGCCGACGAACAACCTTTTGTTACGCGACCGACCGCGATCAAAACATTGTTAACCGTCGCAAAATGACAACAAGCACCGAGATACCCGGCGTACCGAGGCGAGGGCAAGCCGATCGTCAGAGCGACCGTAGCTATGACGGACAAAGCATCGCCGCAAGAACGGGATATCTTAACGGAGATCGCCAGAATCCTCGGCGAGGACGACGAGGAGTACGATCCGGCCAACCCCGGGATCGGGCAAGGATGGGCCACGCTCTACAGGGGCGAGCCCGAGACGGCACCGCCACCGCCGCCACCGGCCCGACCGACTCCGCCGAAAACCGTGCCAAAAATCGGCACGATAATACAACGGTCCGATGCGACGAATCGGGCCAAGCAGGCCTGGCTGCTGGCACCGCCGCCACCACCGCCACGACGTCCACGGCCACTGGTGGAGGCCCCCCGACGACCACGGCCGACGCTCCAACCCGCACGGGTAATGGGGCCGCTGCCCGCACCTCCGATCCCGGTGCAAGTCGAGCCCGGGGTAATAGTAGAGGTCCCACATTTTTCGTGCCATGTCGCTTGACAATATAAGGCGACGATCGGGAGCCGGCGTTGGCACATCAGATTCAACGGGGACGGATCCGTCCGCTGGATAAAGGAGAAGTCCAGGAGACAGCCAGCCTAAAGGACCACCCGGCCGACCGGCACCTCCAACCAGCCGGACACTATGCCCCTGTGCCTCTCAATTCAGGCACATCTAAAGGGGGGGGGTGGTGTAACGATGCGCCCCTTACAACAAGGCATCGTCCCCGGCTACCACC
>NW_020227198.1:0-1343 GCF_003070985.1 Temnothorax curvispinosus
GATGACGGTACAAGAAAACGTGCGATCTTGTCCAGAAAATTATTCGAAAGATTTCAAGTTGTGCGGCAGGAGAGAAATAATTTTAAAGCCTAATCATGTAAATCATCATCCGGCTAATCTCAAATATATTTCACGCGGATGCGTTGTGTCGCACGTTTTTTCCGCGGCTGAATCGAGACAATGCCGAAAAGGCTCGCGAGCTCACCTACGACACGGCGGGCGTAAGAAACGCTTTCGAGAAGGAAGGAGATCGGCGCGATCGCCTTCCTCATCGAAAGACGCCCGTCCGACGCGGTTTGCTCCGCACTTCCGACAGACGGAAGAAGGATCGAAATAAAATCCGGATCTCTCTTAGGCTACTTAAAGAGAAGTTCTCAACGAGAACCCCTCGAGAAATAAATTATGTTACACGTTACAGTGATAACGATGAACCTTTTGCCGTACATTCTGCTCCATCTCTATTTACAGTAAAGACAAACAATCTCGTATGTCCCTCTCGCTATCTCGGCTTCTTGGAGATGTTCTTCTTGTGTATCATGTTTGGATGTGTGTCTCTTGCGTCCGTGAAATCGCGTTTCTGCGTGTGTACGCGTGTATAAATTACGTGTTTACTCGGGCTCGTGTGCGATTAAATAACCGGGCTCTGAAAAAGTGTGCGATCCTATTGCTCGACTAATAGTTCTTCGCGAAAAAAAAAATGAAAGATGCCACATCTAAGTTGTCCCTTAAACGTTAACTACAGTAGAGAAACGGAAACGCGGCGGTGTGTATCGTCTTCGCGTGTGGCCCCGACGACGACGTCGGTGGAATCCGATTCGCGCGATCGCGTGTCTCCTCTCGCATCTCTACGCGATTCAGCGCGATCGCGCCAGCCTGTGAACCCTTTCCCAGCTCGGAAGGGAAAACCGACGCCGTCGTCGGAAACCGCGCGTCCTGTAAACTAGTCGTAAATCGTGTGTACGGAGACTACTTATGTTCTGTTTATAGTCGGCTGTCGCTGTTCGCTGTGCAACTCGCTCTTTCTCAGAGATTTTTTTTTCTCTCACCACTCAATACCGCGGCAATAACGACGATCAAAGGAAATATTTCACACGTGCGTGGAACGAAAGCCCTCGCCGATCGGGTTCTGCATGCGTGTGATTCTGAAACCCCTGAATTACCCGTCTCGCATATCGATGGTCGCATTCTCTCGTCAGATTTTTAACTTTAAAGATTTTTAAATTTCTTAGAAAAAGATTGATTTTCTAATTGTTTTGTTAAAGCTAAGCTCTTTCGATTTTTTTTTCTCTTTAAACACGTGCAATTATGGAATTTTTGGATAGTTTAACGCGTTATTTTCGAAT
>NW_020227199.1:0-7770 GCF_003070985.1 Temnothorax curvispinosus
CCATCCTCTGATGCAAAATACCGCGCTTCGTTGTATTAATTAGTTTCAGCATTTCGGCACACCGGCACGGCCGATGATTCATATAGAATATCTAATTCGGTTCATATAGCATATCCGATACCTGTAGCCGCGTTCCGTATGTAATAGACCGCGTTCCGTTGTCGTCTTATATCTTTATTTTATGTATTAATTCAGTTCATATAGCATATCGGATATCTGTAGCCGCGTTCCGCATGTAATATACCGCGTTCCGTTATCGTCTATCTGTAGCCGCATTCCGTATGTAATATACCGCGTTCCGTATCGTCTTATACCTTTATACCGCGACGGACTCCGTTCTGTCAAATACCGCGCTGTGTTATTCCCGCCTCTGCGTACCGCATCTCGAGGCGAAGACTCGAGTCCCGATATTTCGTATACCGCGTCGCGTTGCACCGGCACTACCGACCACTGTAATCTACCGCGTCCAGTTTGTATGTAATACCGAATCCCGAGTAGTTTATATTATAGTTCATATTATAGTTTTGAATAAAGTGTATGTTGCTGTCACATGGCAAATTGATTACTGTTTCTGGGCCTTTCATCGAACTCCCGATCTTGTAAACCAGTCCGCGTTCGATAAAGTCAGGCCGTTACAAACTGTTTAATAATTTTCGTTAAAGCAGGGCACACACACACACACACACACACACACACGTGTGTATGTCCTGCTTTATAGAAGTTGTAATTTTTGTTAAAGCAGGGCACACACACACGTGTGTATGTCCTGCTTTATAGAAGTTGTGATTTTCGTTAAAGCAGGGCACACACACACACGTGTGTATGTCCTGCTTTATAGAAGTTGTGATTTTCGTTAAAGCAAGGCACACACACACGTGTGTATGCCCTGCTTTATAAAAGTTGTGATTTTCGTTAAAACAGGGCACACACACGTGTGTATGCTCTTCTATATGGAAGTTGTGATTTAAAGCAGGGCACACACATGTGTGCCCTGAATATCATTTCGAATTACCAACCAAACAGTTGTCACGTGACGTCTTGGATGCGCGTGCAGCTACTGAGCATGCGCATATGGCTGCAGGGCATGTTCGTAGTCGCTACAGCTCGTCGGTATGACAGGTCTTATAACCTGATAGTCGTCAACTTTAACCTTTACTATCTCGCTTCGCGGGGCAGAGCGACACTTTTTCTGCTTTAAATAACTTTTTTTTTAATATACCAACAATTCACTGCTTTAAATAATTATAATTAAATAATAACGTACGGATATCTACTATCAGGCATTTTGTGTATGGACAATACAGCGAGTCTCATAAGCATACGTACTTTGCATACAAACGTAAACGCATTATGGTCACATTCATCGCTTATTTATGAGTTTCCTTTTGAGATTAGGAAAAAAATGTATACAACTTTTTTATAGGGAATTTAATACTCCATTTTTTTATTTAAAACATTTTTATCCGATGCATATTTTTGACTATAGAAAAAGTCGCATTTTTTGAAGTTTTTTTCAAAATGGCGGCTCCAATATGTTCGACCGCTAAATTATATTATGATATTCGTAATCAGCAGCCAAAAATACGTCGAAAACGTATTTTTTCATTTAATTTTGAAGTGAGGCAGTACATCTGCAAGTTTACCTTTTAACGTTTTTTAAACGTTTTTTTTTATTGCAAAAAAACGTTTAATAAACATTTTTAAAAACGTGTAATCAAGGGAATAGATCTTTTTTTATTAATTAAAAAAACGTTTTTTCAACGTTTAAAACCTGTTTTTTTAATGTTTGAAAAACATTTTCAACGTTAAAAACAATGTTACTTTAACGTTTAAAAAACATTTTATTAACATTAGAAAAAACGTTTAAAAAACATTTTTTAACATTAAGAAAAACGTTTGTTAATGTTAAAAAAAGGTTTTTTTAACATTAAAAAAAAGTGTTTGTAATCAAAAAAAATTTCAAAATTTTTACACCCCCCACACCGTACTCCCGAAACCGCTCGAGTGTAAAATCTGAAAAAAAATATAAATCAGAGATACTTAACCAATTTTTGTATTGTATTTGCTAAATACTCATTTTTTTCATGTATAAACAAACATACATTTTTGTTATTTTTATTTATAAATACAAAACATGTAATTATAAAAGTATGTAATTATATGTAATTATAAAAGTTAGAATAAGTAGCTTAGTTGGAAATTCATGTAATTATAAAAGTATATAATTATATGTAATTATAAAAGTTGTTATGCCGCGTTGCCGATTGGTGACGGCTTACGGCAAAACGTTTATTATTTTCGGGATCTCTTGACCTTACGAGTTGGGACTCGGTAGGCACAGGCGGGCAGACTAGGAAGCGGTCGGGTTCGCAGGTAGAACAAAAGGTGTAGGCGTCGTTAAATAAACTTCACTTCGTTTTACTTTATATTGGAGCTTTATTTCAGCGCTCCTGTTACACTCACTAACTTACACTTGTAGTTGCCTTTCACAATTATTATATCTCGCACGCGCTTTGTTATAATGTAGAACTTCGCGACACGACTTACGGGAACGGTCACGGGCAGAGTCTCCGGTGTATTACTCTCCGTCGCGGCTTCTTCGACGGTCCCTTATATTGCTTTGAGTTATGCCCTGTCGGCACTTTTCTGCCGGGTTCGACGGTCCCCCGAATGAGGTCGGTCAGTGACCGAGCGCATTCGCAATCTCGCTGTACTCCCGCGGTTCCGCGATTGTCGAAATGCGTTGTCGCACATTCCTATGCATCTCGCAATAGTTCGATTGACGCGGAAGCTTGATGAACTTCCGCGTCCGCGTCAGCGTAAATTGAGGAGTCTTTCGAAAGACAATTTCCTCGAAGTCTTTCGAAAGGCTATTCTATAATTTTATTATAAATAATTTAATAATTACCCGTTGTAATTTCAGATTACAACATCCCTCCCCCGTTAAAAAGAGAAAACGAGGTTCTCGAGTTTTCGCTATATTCTTTAATTTATACTTTGTTGTATACCCATTTCTATATTTTTCCCTTATATATATTTTACATTTTATGATACCCGTGTACAATATTTTGGTATAATCGTTTACTATTCTATTAGAACCTAGTACTTACACTACGTTTTAAAATTGGTTTCGGAAATCCGTATGGTCGAAATGATCTTTCTTCGTCGTATAATGTAAGTGGTGATCGTGGGTTCTTTTTCTTTTTTATTAATACGTATATTACAGTGCTTACTATGGCTAATGTAATTATACCGCTCGCTGTCATTGGGTATATAAATTGTTTTCGGACGTAAAAATTTCGGTCGTCGTCCTCTAGGTCAGTATTCATTTTCTGTATTTGTGTTTTTAATTCTGTCAGTTCAGCTCGATGCTGAGTTAAATCGTCTGTTGTCTCGTTCCGTAATGTGATCGTTTCATGGTCATATGTAAGCGAAATATTTACTTCGGGTAAATATGTCTCTATGTCTGTCTCGTATATTGTCTCTTCAGCTTGTACTGTCATATCGGTTGTCATTAGCTTACACTCCTTTTCCAGCGTAATTTTGCCAGTGTTGTTGATTATCTGCTTCTCCTCGTGTTCATTACATTGTATAAGTATTGGCTGTTCAGTTACTGTTGAATACAGCCAATCGTGTGGTCGTCGTAATGAAATCCACTTTGTTTGTGTTGTAACAGTGTGTCTGAACTTGCACATTTTGTAGTAATGTTGCTGTTGAACATACATTTGTATCTCGCATGGTGCGTTTTCATCTATACGATATATCGGTGTATTTTGTGTGCATACGTACTGTAAATTGGTAGAAGTACACTTTGCCAGATAATCTTCATCTAAAAGCATGTAGTTCACTCTTTCTTTGTCTACTGCTATTATTTTATTGTCGACTCTTACTGATGTGAGTATATTCTTGCGCGTGAGCACAGGAAATTCAATAACGCTCATTATATCATAGAGCGGTGGTGTGATTAGAGGAAAAAGTAAGACGGTATATATTTGATTATTCTTGTAGAATGCCTTTATTGTCGTGTGTTTTTCAATCGTAAACCAGTCTTCGAGGTGGACTCTAAACGGGAAATATGATCCCGGTGGCAATTGCTGACTTGCTTCTTTCAATTGCCAGGTGATATCCTCTACTGGCATTAATTTCGGATGCATTGTTCCCTTTCTTATGCATGCCAAATATTCAAGTATGTTCTCGACGTCGCGGATTAGATCTGTGATTACCGCTATGCCAATTTCAAAATGTTCTTTTATTTCGTCCTTATTAAGGTAATCTGTAAATCGTTTTTCTAATAGATTACGATTTCGTTCCATTATGCCTTCTAATTTCTCTATATGCCCTATGGTGGCATTCATCACCTTTATCTGATTCTGCATTGTGTGGTGTAACGTTTGTTGGTTTTTTTCCAACAGTTGCAATTGCTCGTTGATGCGCTTTTCATCGTTTGCATCCATCGTTCCGAACAGTGATTTTGCTATTGAACCTATTCCGTCCATTAATCCCCTCCTTGCGTCTGTCGACGTTTTGTATATTGTGTTGATCTGCGTGAGGATTTTTGTTAAATAGTCTAATTCTCTTCTTGCGATATTTTCAAAGGTGCGGCACGTTTCCTTATGCAGTAATTGTAAAATCTTATTATCGCATGTAATTCTTGCTTCCTGTAGATATTTTTCAATTTGCTCGTGTCTTCGATTTAGCGTTGTTAAATCAAATTTAATGACTAACTTCCATGTCTTCCGGGAATAGTGCATTCTTCCAAGCTTCTCGTAATACATCCCTGGATGATTTTGGAATTGTTGGATTTTATAATATGGTTCCGTTTTTTCTGCTTGGGCTAATGCTTGCCCTCTCCAGCACGCGAGTATTCTGTAACAGAGACATTCTGTTTCAGGGTGTATTTCTTTCTCTCTTTCTCCTTTTTTTTATGTTATTCTTCTATAAAAAGTTTTAATTTGTTTACATGTAGGCGCATTATTTTTCTTCCTTTCTTTATAGTATAATTAACATCTGAATTCTTTTCGATAATTGTGTACGGTCCTGTCCATAGGGATTCAAGTTTCTTTGAACGTCCTCGTCGTAACGTTTCATCGTGCATGAGTATTTTGTCACCTACACGAAAACTGGTTTCTTTAGTCTTTGTATCATACTGTTTTTTCGCTTTAATCTTTTCTTCTTGTACGTGTTCCCTGGCAACTTTGTTGGTCGCTCTTAATCTTTCCCGTAACTCTTGTGCGTAATCATCATAGTTATACGTGAGTTTAGGTGGTTTTGTCAGTGCTGTCGGTAATTCAGCTTGGTGACCGTATACTAGCTCAAACGGTGTATACCCCGTCGCTGTGTGCGGCGTTGTATTATATGCGAGTATCGCAAACGGTATCCACTCATCCCAATCCGTTTGGTCCTCGTTTATGTAGTGTCGCAGGTATTCTGCTAATGTTCGGTGGGATCTTTCGAGTGCTCCGTTGCTTTCGGGATGATACGCGGTAGTTTGAATTTTGTTTATCTTCAAGAGTTTACAGGTGTTTTTGAATACCTCGCTCAAAAAATTCGTGCCTTGATCAGTCAGAATTTTTTCTGGAATTCCATGCTCTAAGACAATTTTTGTCACAAATTGCTTACTTACTGTACTTGCTTCTTGGTTTGGAATTGATATCGCTTTACTATATTTCGTTAAATTATCTTGAAATGTTAACAAATATTTATTTCCATTTGTTGTAATCGTAAGTGGCCCTACAATATCCAAAGCACATTTCTCGAACGGCTTGGTAGGTGTGTCCGTAATTACCAACGGTACTTTATTTTTCCGCGATAACTTATTTCTTTGACATAGCTCGCATTTAGCTATATATTTTTCGACGTCTTTCGTCAATCCGCGCCAGTTATGATTTAACCGGATTCTATTTACTGTTCGTTCGATGCCTTGGTGCCCTCCTATAGGTGCATCATGGTACTCATGTAATATCTGCTTCTTTTCTTCTTCTGTATATATTCTTGCTTCCTCTTCGTTGGAATTATCCTCGTTTATCGTGTGGATTTTCGGTTCTTCTTCTGCGGTAACTTCGTCTCGTTTTACATTGCGGCTCAGTGCGTCGGCGTTTACATTCGCCTTTCCGGCTTTGTGTATAATTTCGTAATTGTGTTCTTCCAGCTGTAATCTCCATCGAATCAATCTTGAGCCTGGATCGTTAACGTTAAATAACCATGTTAACGGCTTGTGGTCGGTCATAATTTTAAATTTGGTGCCGTACACGTAAGGTCGGAAATGTTTGACCGCCCATACAATGGCTAGCAACTCTTTCTCTGTGGTGTTATAATTTTGTTCTGCTCGTGATAGAATTCGACTGGCATAAGCTATTGGCTGGTCTTCACCTATCTTTCCTTGAGATAGTATTGCTCCGATGGCATGGTCGGATGCGTCAGTAGTTATAATAAACTCTTGCGTAAAATCCGGATACTTAAGCACAGGTGCCGTTGTTAGTTTTTCTTTTAAATTATTGAAAGCATTTTCTTGCTCTGAAGTCCATTCAAATTTTTCCGTTTTCTTTGTTAACTTTGTTAACGGTTTGGCTGTCTTCGAGAAATCTTTTATGAATTTTCTATAGTAACCGGCTAAGCCGATAAATGATTGCACGTCCTTTACTCTTTTTGGCGTAGGAAATTCTTTTATCGCTACTAGTTTTGACGGGTCTGGAGAAATTCCATTCTCCGAAATAATGTGGCCTAGGTAGATCACTTCCTTGCGCAAGAATTCACACTTCTCCGGTTGTAATTTTAAACAGTTTTTCCGGAGTCTTTGTAGCACCTCTCTTAATTGTTTGTTGTGGTCCTCCAAGCTAGGTCCATACACTACTATGTCATCTAGATACACAAGACATTTAATTCCCTGTAGGCCAGTTAGTACAGAAGTCATTAACCGCTGAAACGTTGCGGGCGCGCTCTTTAGCCCGAACGGCATGCGATTAAATTCGTAGTGGCCGTAAGGTGTCGAAAATGCCGTCTTGTGTTTATCTCGTTCGGCCATCGGTATCTGGTGATACCCAGATGCCAGATCTAGCGAAGTAAAATACTTGGCGTTCCCCAACTGATCAAGTATATCAGTGATATTTGGCAGTGGGAATGAGTCGCCTATCGTTAGATCGTTTAGCTTCCGAAAGTCTACAACTACTCGGAGCCTTGGATTTCCGGCTGCGTCAGCTTTTTTAGGTACCACTAACAACGGTGCATTCCATTGGCTAGTACTGCTTTGAATTATTTTGTTTTCTAACATTTCTTGTACTTGCTGATTTACTTCCGCTTTATGCTTGTTTGGAAGTTGGTATGGTCTTACATTCACAGGCGCAGCGTCAGCGCGTGTGTTTATTTCGTGTTTTACTGCTGCAGTACACGATAATGGCTCTCCTTCTAAATGAAATAAATCGCCGTATTCTTCGCATATGTGTTGGAGTGATCGTTTTTCCTCGGCGTTTAAGTGCTGCGTACGCAATGCTAGTCAGATGCGTTCGTTTCGAGATACAGCAGGTTTAGTTTCCTTTCCCGTCATTGTTGCATGTATTTTTGTATGCGTATCTGTTTCTAGTTCTTCCAGCGTCACTTGTGGAATCGGTATTTCAATTTCCTTGTCTGTAGTATTTATTACGCTTACAATGCAAATATGATTCTTCGGTTTCACTAGGCAGTTTCCAATATAAACTCCTGGTTTCATCTCTCTTGCTTGTACGATACCTTCTTCATTTTTATCCGTAATTGCCTCTATTATAGTCTCGCTGCGAG
>NW_020227200.1:0-1569 GCF_003070985.1 Temnothorax curvispinosus
TCTTCCATCGAGACGGATCCTGAGCTAACCAAGCACGAACAATCTCAGCGTCCGTCCAACAAATATACGGAAGGTCGTTATAACCGTTCAGCTTTCGAATGAAGCAAATAAGTCGCGCGAGAAGTAAGGCCGCACATAATTCCAGCCGAGGTATGCTAATTGTTTTCAGAGGAGCGACCTTCGATTTGGCGACGAGTAGCGTGATCGTGACTTGGCCCGATAAAGACACGACTTTTAGGTAAACAACGGCGGCATACGCATGATTTGACGCGTCAGCGAAACCGTGTATTTCCGCGTGATCGATGTCTGGCTCAAGGCCGGTCCAACGAGGAATTTGCAGATGGCTAAGATATGAAAGCCGGGAATAGATTTCCTTCCATCTCGCGAAAGTCGATTCTGAAATCGTATCGTCCCATTGGACCTTAATTTGCCAGAGGTGCTGCATGAAAACTTTCGCGGCGATTGTCACCGGAGTAGCCCAGCCCAACGGGTCGTAAAGCTTAGCGATAGCGGAAAGAATGGTGCGTTTAGTTGTAGGGACGATATCCGCGAGCGCAACGCGATACTCGAAAATGTCTTTCGCTGGGTTCCACCCGATTCCGAGAATTTTGAGTTGTTCGTCTTGAGCGAAGGGCTTTTTACCAGCCAAGCCGTGATCCGCGACATCGATATCCTCAAGTAGAGAGGGAAAACTACTAGCCCATTTTTTCAATTCGAATCCGCCGCATTTTAGTAGGGCGATTAATTGATCCCGCATTAGGCGAATGAGAATTTTGTCGTCAGCTCCGAAGACGGCATCGTCAACGTAAACGTGTTCGAGAAGGATCGGAATTGCGAGGGGAAAATGTTTACCTTCGTCGCGTACTAACTGTTCCAGAACGGCAAGGGCAAGAAAAGGCGCGCAGGCCTGACCATAGGTAACAGTCAGAAAGATGAAGACAATTATCGCGTCGAGAGGAGACCGTCTCCATAGAATCCGTTGATAATTCACGTCGCGAAGATCAACGAGAATTTGGCGATACATTTTTGCTATATTGGCCGAATAGACGTATCGGTATCTTCGCCAACGCGCGATTATCGCCAAGATATCGGTTTGCTTCTTCGGCCCGACATGCAGATGGTCGTTAAGAGAGGTGCCGTTTGAGGTGACGCTAGACGCGTTGAACACGACACGGAGACGCGTGGTCGTGCTATCTTCACGAATCACCCCGTGGTGCGGAAGATAGACGCTTTGTTCGTCCTCTTGAAGCGTCGATGCGGGTCGCATATGCCCAAGGCGTTTATACTCGTCGAGAAAATCCGAGTATTCCTTCGCGAATTCCGGTTTATCGCGAAGTCAGCGAGTTAGCGACTTTAACAATTTTTCGGCCTGACATGCAGAACTTCCGATATCGATAGGAGGGCCCCTTTTGAACGGGAGACGCACTATATAGCGTCCCTCGGAATTACGAGAATGAGTCGAGCGAAAATGCTCCTCGCATTCTTTTTCTTGAGGCATGAGAACGGCTTGTCGCGGAAGTTCCTCGATCTCCCAGAATCGGCGAAGTTCCTCTTCGAGCGAGAGGGTAC
>NW_020227201.1:0-5627 GCF_003070985.1 Temnothorax curvispinosus
GTGATTCCAGCCATTTTGGCCCAATTTTGAAGGGGTGCCGAAAACAGCCTTAGGGACCCTCCTCCTTTGCTCACTAAATACGAACAAATTTCTCACAATCGTTATTCAGAGCTCGAGTTTATTTTTTAAATATAATAATGATACATACAAATTAGACAAAAAAAATCGAAAATAATTGTTGACCGAGTTTACAAACTTATTTGTTTATTCATCGTATAGTTATTATACCGAAGACTTGCGACTTTTTTGACTCTTGACTCTTAACGACTCTTTCGCATCGGGTCAACGCAAGCTTCTTAAAAATACACTCACGCACATATACTTAGACATTTACCTCGAGTGAACTCCTAAAAATCGCGTTACTACAATATGCGCTTTTTTTCATGCATTTTTTACAGGATCTCGCAATGAGCTAGTAACTTATTACAAAAGAAGAGAGATATTTTTCTTTATGCAGAATTGCTTAAGCGAGGAGTTTAATAGCCAAATTAAACATTTGGAGCAGAAATTATCCGAGCAAAATAACTGTTCCATTCAAATCTATCCAGATGCCAGATCACATATATGTCAACATTCTTCTCCAAACTGCGCGCAAAATGGTAAAAGGCAAAAAGGACAATGAAATTTTTTCTTCAGAAAAACGAGAATTGGCTGGAAGTGACTATGTCGTTCCCTACACGTTCCGATACAGATAAACTAAGCGTACGCGGTCGTCCCTCGCTGGACTTCGGTTCATCTAGTGAGCGATCAAAACGGCGAAAGACTGAAGATCCTCATCGAAACTTCACAACAGAAGAGCTGTCATACGCAACGCAAATGAGCCTTCGCTCTTCCGAAAATTTACATACGGCACAAGTTGTAAAAGACGTTACAACTTCACCAACGAGAGCTTTACTATACAAAGAAGCATTTCAAACAACAGTTGAGACTACGTTATCTGCGGATGTAGCTCTCTTGATTATGGTAGAAGCCAAACTCACCAAGAAGCAATACAATGTCATTTAGGTCTCTCATCAATGAAGGAACATAATTGTCAATTATATCCGAACTACAACGCAGTGCGAGCAGCCAAGGAATTATGTTATCCACCTCGATTTAGTATCACTATTACTGAAAGTAGTGCTGATATAAAGTTGCAAGACTTATTAGACCACACATGCAAACGTCTTCTTTTTACACAAAGAGAGGTAATACGATCATTGAATACGGAAATGTTTATAAAAGCAGATTTGATCTGTAAGTGGGGGTGCGACGGAAGTCCCGGTCAAAGCGAGTATAAACAAAAGTTTAATGACAAAAGTACTTCGGACGCAAATGTATTTTTAACGTTGCTTGTCCCTTTGCAACTTAAATTTGCCGAAAGTAATAACGAAACTGAGATCATTATTTGGAAAAATCCAAGACCTTTGTCTCCTCGGCCTATCAGACTACAGTTCCTCCACAAAGATACGCAATCGGTTAATGGAAGTGGAGTTTATCGAGCAGCAGATTACGTCGCTAGTACCATTTGAAATCGTAATAGATGGCAAAGAAATAACGGTCAATTACCAAATGTTGTTTACCATAACTGACGGAAAAGTATGTAATGCTGTCACGTCTACACCTTCTGCTTTAACGTGCTATCTATGCGGCGCTACCTCGAAAGATTTTAATAATATTGACAAAATCCTAACAAGAGATGTAGAGGAAACAAATTTATGCTTCGGGATGTCCACGTTGCACGCGTGGATTCGTTTATTTGAGTGCTTATTGCATCTTTCTTATAAACTCAGCCTTAAAAAGTGGCAAGCACAGACAGAGGATGAAAAAAAGCTAATTAGCCGACATAAAGCAGATATTCAAAAAGGCTTCAGATCAAAATTGGGGCTCATTGTAGATCGCCCGACGCCCGGATATGGTAGTACAAACGACGGAACCACTGCTCGGTGTTTTTTTTTTTAAATTCAGCAATAACCGCTTTGATAGCCGGCTTAAATAAAGAAATTATTAAAAGATTCCATATAATTTTACAAGCTATTTCAAGTGGACACGACATTGATGTAGACAATTACAAAAAGTACGCTTTGGAAACCGCAAAAATGTTTGTATCTGAATATCCGTGGTACAATATGCCAACTACAGTTCACAAACTGTTAATACACGGTCCTCAGATAATAGCTTCAGCTCTTTTACCAATTGGGCAACTATCTGAAGCTCAGGAAGCCTGCAAAGACGTTAAAAAATATCGAGAGGGATTCTCGCGAAAATGTTCGCGTGAAAAAACCATGGAAGGCGTTTTGAAATGGCTGTTGGTGTCATCAGATCCTTATATATCCAGTTTGAGAAAACTGCCTTAAAAAAAATTGAAGGAGTTATCGCCTGGAGCGATACAATTACTGTTGAGTCTGGATCTTATTGCAACTGATTGTGAGGATTCCGATAAAGATTAACATTTATATAACAAATTGGTAATGATAAATACATAATGTATATTGAATCAATAAACGATTAATATAATTGATAAAACAAAATAAATAAATAATTCTATTTCACATACATATTTATACCATCTACAATTATCTTTCAGTAAGATTAATATATATAAAGCGTTTTGTGACATGATATCTTTCGATTATCTATCATAAGATTAGAATTCAATATTATGAATACTTGTTATTTTCAAAAAGGCACGATGAACTTATTTATATATATCTTTTATGAAGGATGAAAGAATAAGGATATCTATTTTAACTCGAAACTCTTGTTTAAAACGGTACAATGTCTTGTAAATGAGAAATTTACACAATAAAAAAATTGTATTTATATTAAACCTGCTATTTAAACAAAAAATTAAAGGTACCCCTGGTAACCATTCCTTTGCAATTCTGCTGTAAAACTGCACGAAAAGTCGTGCACTAACTTTCGGGCAGATAATGCGTTTTCTATTTCCAACTTTGACTATTTTTCTGTTGGCAGAAACTTGCTCTCGTCGTAGTGCAACAGAATTGTGGAAGATATGTGTATGCATTTACATATAGCAGAATAGTGCAAGAAATGTGGCAGATGCTTGCACAAATCGCAGTGCAACATAATCGCGCCAGATTTGTAGCAGCGCCTACTGCTACCCATAGAACACAAAATATTTTTAAAATATTTTTTAGATAGATTAAAATAATTTACAAAAATATTTTTTATATTTATAGCACCGCAGTGGTGTTGGGTAAGCCTTGCGTTGTATTGCTAGCGAAGATTGTCGCGAATGTCATGATTTTGCTTCGCGCTTCGCCGGAGGCCTGCTTATATTAGATCCCAACTGAAATTTACTTGCGAGTTAGTTTTACTATTATGCGCCGCCTAGCGGCATTGTTGCAAACTAGCACATACAGCAGAATTCAACAAGAATTACGGCAGATGCTTGCGTAAGAAGTAGAGCAGCAGAAATACAAATGATTTTGGCAGAAATAAACAAAACAAGGCAAATGAGAGCTCGTTCGCGACGATGGACGGGCGACAGTAATAAAATATTACAAATTCAACAAATTGAATAAAATATATATAATAAAGTAAACGTTTCGGTCTTTGGTTTGGACCCTCCTCAGTACATATAGCTGGTCGAGTGAAATGCAGTGGTCACAAGTAGTCAAAAATGCAGTTATTCCGCTCTCCGATTATGAGAGTGTGGATCTCGTATCCTCAACGTGACTATTACCTTAATTCCATAAAAAGAAATAAATTAAACAAATATATATAGTCATACCTTAAAAAGTGATCACAAGAGTTACCTGACAGTCAAATTTATAAGATATACGACACCATCTCTTGTAATACAATAAGTATTACGCGGCATTTTTTATTACTTGTGACCACTGCATTTCACTCGACCAGCTATATGTACTGAGGAGGGTCCAAATCAAGAACCGAAACGTTTACTTTATTATATATATTTTATTCAATTTGTAATATTTTATTACTGTCGCCCGTCCATCGTCGCGAACAAGCTCTCATTTGCCTTGTTTTGTTTATTTATCGTTATTGAGAGCGTTATCGTTATTTTGGTAGAATATACCGTACATCTGATTTATCAATCAAACATTTTTCGAAATTCGTAACGCCAAAATAGACCGTACGTATAACCTACATCTCACAGCACGAAGCTATAACAGTTTCACAATCTCCACTTAACTTACAGTAATTATTTCTATAAATATTTATATAACATAAATTAAAAAAAACTTTAATAATATTGATGATAATTATTTACACTTTATTTTAAAATATTTATTATAATCTTTTAGATACTTTTATTTTCCGGACATTATAATATTTACAAAATATTCAACGTATATATTTTCAAAATATTTAATCTTTTTTATAAATATTTTATAAATATTTTATAAATATTTTGTGCTGTCTGGGAGTTTAGCGCGCTCGGCTGTTCTCTTTCTGACGGGCAGATGCTTACACGCTTTTTTCGCATTTCTGTCACTCGAATCTATACGGCAAAAACAACAATTTAAGCGACATTATACACTTGTGAAATTTTGCTGCAAATATGTTTCAAGAGTCTAACACACTCGACTGCTCTTTTTCTCACGGGTAGATGATTGCACGTTCTTTTCACGTTTCTGCCGGTCGGATCTGTACGGCAAAAACAACAATTTGAGCGACATACACTTGTGAAATTTTGCTGCAAATAGGTTTCAAGCGTCTAGCACACTCGACTGCTCTTTTTCTCACGGGTAGATGCTTGCACGTTCTTTTCACGTTTCTGCCGGTTGGATCTGTACTCAAAAGATACTTCCATATTGTTTTCACATTTCTGCTACATGTTTACTTTTAACAAATAGTATAAAATTTCACAGTAGCTTCTTACAGCAGACTACTGCAAGTACAGTAAGTACTCGTTCAATCACAGATATTATGCACTTTTGTCGCAATTTTGGACTGTTTTCTTGCGCACTTCTTCGGGACGCATCTGAACTAGCAAACTGGTTACCAGGGACGTTTTTAATGATTATTTTAATATTTAAAAATTAAAATAGTCATCTAAAATAATAAAGTTGAAGCTTTAATCAATTATGAGTCTAATGCATTTATTATTATTGAACTTTGTCTTTTTATGTAACATATAAACATGAAAAATGTATAAAATATCGGTTTCTTTTTCAAAAATTCATTTATATTTTAAGCAAAAATTAACAGAATCCCTTGTTAAAATACTGTGAAAACAATAAAATAAAATATAAAATTGTTTGCTATTACAATTATTTTGTAATGGTAACGTGTTACTTTACATAACCCTAGCTGCTAATTAAAGAAATAAAGAATAGAAAAAGTGTAAATGGTAAAAATCCACTTTTGGCCAACGTAAATGCTTTTTTTAAATTTACTAAAAAATAATAATTAGCTAATGTAAATAGGTTCACGAACAATCAAATTCAAAGAATAAAAACTTGTGTTAACGAGCCATGAAGATATATAGGCCGGTATTCATAATCAGATCTTATTTCAAGACCGTCTTATAAGTAATATCTTAAGATGCTAATACGGCTCTTAGCATTTGGCCGCAGGGGGAAGTGATCCGCGCAGTTCCTTGGGCCTATTATTCTACATAGAAGTCGTAATCGTGAGTTGTAAAAGAAATTGAC
>NW_020227202.1:0-2594 GCF_003070985.1 Temnothorax curvispinosus
ATGGCACCCTAAGTTCTTAATAATCTTACTCTCTCATTTCATGTTTTACAATAACCTGAAGAATCTCAATAATGCATTGGGTTCTACTTTTTACGGGGACATGTTTCAATCCTTCTTCTATTGCGAGCATGTACCCATCCTTTTCTTTATCTTTATTTGTTGCAATCAGTGTTGATACGGTATTCATCGCATCAGATATTTTAGTACCTGCCTCTACAAGGTGTTCGTCTAAGAGGGCATTTTTCATATTTTTTCGATTTGCGAAATCGTCCATTGGCGGCATAATTGTTCTCGTTGGCTTCATCTTTGAAATTAATGCTCTTGAAGTTGTGCTCTTGAAGTTGAAATTGTGAAGTTGTGAGCTGGAGCTACTGCAACTGGATTGTCTTGTTACAGACTCAGGAAGAGATTGAGCATCATTGTCTAGAATTTTTAAAATTTATTTATTTTAAATTTATTTATTAATTAACCCTCAGGGTACGATCTATAAAAAAGTTACGTTCCGTACGAACATGGGTTAGCCTAACCCGGCGACTTTGATTGACTGTATATCGGGCTGTAATTTATCAATTGAAACAAATTTTTTTTTCTTTGGATCGGAAATTTTCTCAAAAGTACAATGGCGTTGGTAGATTTATTACCTTATTTGTTTAAACAAAGATACATTTGAAAATGTAAACCATTCTCAAAAAATTTTCATAAAAATTCATTTTTTCTTTTAAATTGCATAACTTTATGAAAAAAAAAGATATCGACATTTTTTAAGTCGCGTTTGAAAGCTAAAAAGTTGTTCTTTGAAATGGCTGAATTCGTTTTTTGATCCATTCCAAAAAGTATATTTTTTTTTAACTATGAAAATACCCGTTTTTTTGCGATAGCGATATAACGTTACTTGCTTGATTTATCGTAATAACGCAAAAAAAAAATATCTTAAAGTAAAAATAGTTCTTTTGGATGTTGTTGATTAGTATAATATAAATAAATAACAAAAATTGCATGCACGGATACGTTATGCTGGTATGCTACAGAGCATCATTTTGAGGTTAGAATGCACAAAAGTATATAAAAAATAGTAAATTACACATACCAGAATACTCTACTGCAGCAAATACTCGAAAAACACAAATTTTTTTTGTTTGAAAAACACGGATTTTGTAACGTTCCGTACCAGCTGGGTGTAGACTACCCGAGTTTAATTTTCAAATTCGTTTATCTTACGCACCAAGCGTAGACTGACGCTGCCCCTTGGCGCTTACATAGTAGCTACCTCAAAGATTTTTCCCCCCCCGGTACGGACCCCCACCATTCACTTCCTTTAAAATGGCACTACTTTCAAAATTCGGCTCGGGTTACGCTAACCCAGATCGTACCCTGAGGGTTAATTAATTAATTTATTTATTTATTTATTTATTTATTATTTATTAATTTATTTATAAATTATTTATTTATTTATTTATAAATTTATTTATTTATTTATTTTTATTTATTTATTTATTTATTTTTATTTATTTTTACCCATCATTTGTGATTCATCGCAAGTATGATCAATTTCTGAAGAATTCCATATCTCCTGCGATATCTCTTCTTCCACAGTAGCTTCCTGCTCTTTCGATGGCTCAACTGGCTGAGAACAAGCCTGCTGGAAGCGCACTGGTTGGAATCTCGAATCTTCTGACGGTTTTCTTATGAGCAATTCTTGTGTCCTAAGAATAAAATAAAATAGTTTATAATACAACTATGATACAAAATTGAGGAGAACATACTTTCTATGATACTCTATTTGTGTGAAAAATTTCAACCCGGTATCTAAAAAATTGTAGAAGTAGATACGTGTACAAAAAATCCGTACATACAAAATCTCGAAAAATTTTTTTTTCACCATCACAAAGCTTCTTCTATGAGAAAGCAAAAAATAATTCATTGATCAATTACTTACTTTCTGTGAGCAATATGCGATGACAAGAAGAGTAGTGGTCGGTACAGGTGCCACTCCTTACTTTCGCTTCTACCTGATCCTGATGGTGCCAGTTTTCTTCTTCTTTCTTCGCGACCAAACATATCTCGAAGTGCTGACCACCGTTTCTCAATATTTTCGGCTTATATAAAAAAACACGTAAATTAGTATTGTTTTAAGATTAATATATTTGACAGAACAAGTTGATTTATATTTTAATAACATATATTTCCTACCTGACATATTCACATTATAAACTTCTTTTAATTGAAATGCAATCGTTTTCCATACATTCTTTTTTTTATTACCATTTTTATAATTAACGTCCATTTTGTCATAAACAAATTTGTGATCTCGCACAATATTAATAATGACCTCATCTATCGTAATTTCTTCCGTCATCTTGTATGTATATCGTTGTCGTAAAGTTGCCGTAAAAACATGGGACTTGACCAATTTCCGAATCGACAACAACTCCCGGTTGTCACGGTAGCCGACACGTAAAAATCAAGGTTGTGCGCATGCGCCAACAGACGACTTTGACAGACGACTAATTGTAGACGGGGTTTTCGAGCGGTTACGACATACGACTAGCGGCGTCCGACAAGTGTCTTCCGACTTGTATGTAGACCCGGCCTTA
>NW_020227203.1:0-9975 GCF_003070985.1 Temnothorax curvispinosus
ACGAACGCGATCCAAATCTCCATTTGCACTTCGACCTTCTCTTTTTGTCCGCGTTTGGCGGGTTGGTCTGGCAATCGGAAGGTCGCCATGCGTAAAAGATCAGACGTAACAGAGCGCAAATAATACTCTCCAATTAAGGGGGAACCATGTGAGGGCTCGAAGAGGAGGGATAGAGAGGGGTGTGTCGGGCGTTTCCGTATGTCCGACGCTCTCGAAATGCGCAGGAAGTTAACAGTCCAGCTTCGGGGTAGCTTCGGCGTTGGCGGAGGAGGTGAAGCAAGAGAAGCTGTAGGAGGAGAAGGGGCGAAAGTGAGGGACGTGAGGTGGCCCGCGGGACGAAGGAAAGGAATTAACCAGACGCGGAGTCCTCTCGCAAATTGAGTTGCATGAAGCCGGAATTTAAACATTCAAATTAACCTATTTAGCAAGTCAAAGAGGCTAATGTGTGCGCGCCGATTCCGCATGCCCCGCAGATCCTAATATTCAATCGATATTGCCTTGTATCTTGCCCGTCGACTGCAGGCCCGTCGCGGTTTTTTCCCCCTCCTCACACCCCCCCCCCTTTTATATCGATAGCTGTTCGATTCGCGGCCAGAAACGCGCCCCATACCCCCTCTTTCGCCGCGGAAGCGGTTACATAGGAGATATGGACTTTTTTTTTAACCTTTTTTCCCCTCTTTTTTTTTAATCAAATTGATGCAATATTCGTGAGGGCGAATAAGAAGCGGGGACGGTATAATATTTATTGCTCGGCCGCACGAGCTGCGCTACTTTGTAACACCGGCTGGTCGCGGTGATGTTTTCAAACATTCCAATTAATTCTTCTCTCGGAGCGGGCATTGTTTTACGCGAGATAAACGCGAAAGATCGTCCACGTCCGACAATCCGGTACGCGGTGCGCGATTGCAAACCGCTCGCGTAAACAAAGGGTGTCGCGCATGATGTTACGACGCACGTTGCCGGCATGACGTGCATGAAAAAAAATATCGCTCGGAAATCGATCCATCAGAGTGGGGTCCTCCGAGTATTTCCTATATCGAGATCCTCGGCCACGTTACGATGAACGCAGGGTGAACCGCGCCTTTGAGTACAATTATAACTTTGTACAAATAAATTCTTAAGAGGAAGAGAAGGGGGGATGTTCGTTAATAGTCGTCCTTTCGCATAAAGTATATCGTCCCTCGTGCACAATTCCCTCCTTCTCAGGCAGCCGATTTCGAGTTCTGGGGCATTTCAATAAAGTTCAATAGTGTTGCATTTCGCTATATATCGAGAAGCTAGTTTACGGTTTCGTAGTCTCGTTAGCGTGATCGATCGCAAGCGCGGTGGACGTTTCCGTTTTTCGAAAAAAATTTGGTCAGCCAGCGTGAAATTAGCCATTAGAATATCGCATGTGCGAGCGCTGTATCGCGAAATCGCTAGTGTCGCTAAAATGAATTAGAAATTCACATGAATTAGATTATCTAACGGAATAATTAACATATCAATATCTTTATCGTACACAAGATATTTTTAAATTGTGATATAAAAATATGAATAATTAAGTCTCATCCCCCCAGTGCAGTAATAATTACTCATAACTTATGAGTAATTATTACTGCATAAAATATTATTACTACATAAAATATTTCATTTCGCGTGCAATATATTTTCATTTTTAAACACGGGTTTTTTTTATAATTTACGTTCTCTTTAGACACATCGTATAATTTTGTACGAGAGCGTTTCACGAGGTTCTCGATCTGCTCGCGCGGGAAAGGTATCAAAGTTCCTTTTTCCGTCGCCGAATTAAACAGTCCAGTAAACCGGACTGTCTCAGCGTTTAGGTTCGACGGGAGAAGTCAGATGGCCCGGCATATTTATATGTTCGCGACTCATACGTACGTACATTTATGCGCGACTGTGTATACGCTGAGTTCTCAAAGGGGGCCCACCGTGATCGTTTCACAGAGGGCCAATAAAAGGTAGGTAGGACGGAATCCAATAAAATCCCTACTCCCAAATCACACGGATGCCTGCTTCACCTGATTTCGAGTAGCAGCTACAAATTTTCCATAAGACGGCGCTCGTCGTCTTTGACAAATATAGAGAGAAACGCGGAGTTCACCAGGCAAAGAGAGAGAGAGAAAGAGGGCTGTTTCGGAGAAAAACACCATTATATACATCGCATACGGATGCAGGATGGGAAATATTCGAAGCTTTACCGACTCTCGAAGCTATATCCACGTTCATTTGTAACGCTCAAAAATTATTCTTGCGTCTCGCGTCGCGTCGCGTTCCGTCCTTTGTCCCGAATCGCGTGCTCGGGTCGCAACAACCTCGCGTCATTACGCGCTACTCTACTAAAAAATGACAGCCGCTTACGGGGCGAATGCCGACGACAACAACGACCTGGTTCGACCAGGTAACGCCGTAATGCGCCGTGCAGCGATAAATGCGGCGGTACGTTGCGAATTTTACATACGCCAAACGCAAACCATCGTTCGTCGTCGTCGTCGTATTGTTCGGAGGGATTCGGAGGGAACGCGGCCACCGCTCGACTTGGTTGGCTTCACTTATTCTTACTTACGGTACCTCGCACGTCGCATTTCCACGTCGCCTCCTTTAAGGGGGTGACTGAACATTTGTCTGGCTTGCCCCGCGACTAACTACGAGCCGCCACTACGAGCGAAATCTGCCGCGGCGGAAATCGTTTCTGACTGATGCCGAATGATCACTCAACCACCCCCTTTTCTCAACCGCCCCATTGTTCCGCTATCGTCGCCTTGATACCGATAGTTCGCTCCTAAGACTTCGGTCCGATCCCATTTCTCGGTTCCGGAGCACGGACTGCGTTTAAGTCCCGACGGTCGAAGAAAACGAGTTTTTTCCTTTCTTTTTATAAATCTTTCCTCGATCGTAAAAGAACATCCTTTTAACGGGCGGATCTCCAAAGATCTGCATTGAACATTGGACTGACTGCGTTGATTAAATGTGCTTGCTAATTTAAATCTTTCTGAATGCTTCCTTTATGCTCTACGTGTTATTTTTTTATACTACACAAATATACGTATATTATATTTCTTATAAAAAATTTAATTTAAAAAACAAAGAAGAGCGCGTACCGATATTTGCATAAAAAACAAATTAATTTTTTAGCTGAAATGTATCATGTGCTGTAGAAGAATATCTGGGAATTGCATAAGAATTGCGCCGTCGTACAAAGTGGACCCAAATACCCGTGCATTGACGATCGATCTGCAGGCCACGATATGTCGTAACGTTAAAATTTTGTGCTATACCTTTATTACGTCATTATGCAATCAGAAGCAATAAAGACGCGCAACGATTTTGTAGTTCAGAAAAACATCAGATTGCCAATCGCTCCCGGCTTAGGAGCAAACTCGCGGAGAGCACCGACGCTAATGTTTCTTTTCCATGAACTGGATAACCCACTGGATAACCCGCTCGTAAAGGCGACTGATTGACGTGGCGGCTCGTAGGCACGAGAATTGCTCGTCCCGGCGACCTCGTACGAAACTCCGCGTGGAAGTATCGTAAATGGAAACTTCGGAATCGCGTGCGTCAAAACGGCTTTGCGCCACGGCGTTCGTCGTCGGCGACATGGTCACTGGCGTCTGCTCGCACGTTCTCGGAGACATTACCGTAAAATATCCGTGCGAAAGTTGATTTGTAGATTTCGATGAACGTCATCATTCAAGCGGGCGAGCAAAATCGTGAGAAAAGAACTTTCGATTAAATTCGTTCTACCTACGAGAGAAAATTATTTTGAATTTGTCCAAGTCGAAAGAAGAGAGAAATGAGAAATTAAAAGAATAAAAAAGAAAAGTATTTTAAGACATTTTACATGACGGTCAATTACCTATAGGTATCTGACGTGCCATAAAAATTTCTAATATCGGCGTATTGCACCGTATTTGTCGCGACATTTATTATGTGTGTTTTATGGAATAAATGGTATAAAGCTCTTTAACTCTTATAAATTTACGCCACCGAAGCCATATCGAAGCTCGGCAAGATCCTAAAACTTTAATAGCTCATAATAATAAGTCAGCTGACGCGGGAACGACGAGAAACGATGGGGCTGAGTTGTGATAATTTTTCCGATAATTTAAATTGTCAACGATAAAAATTGAGATGGTTTAAAGTAACTTCTAAGATGTGTGTTTTATTTTGTCATAACTTTCAATTCACAAGTTATACGAAAGACGAATATATTTTTTTAAACTTTTTTTTTCTTTGCGGCTTTGAAATTATTTTTATTCGTTTTTTCCAAATTGTAAATAATAATTAAATAACGCTTTTGTAGTTATATATTTATGTCGTTATAATTGTGAAGTTCATTCTCTCATGATTACTTTACGCATTTATATTTCTTGCATCGTAGTGAGTATCAAATGACTCGGACACTCCAACGAATCAATTATCTCATTATGTTTTAATGATAATTTTATTAATATTTTAACCCATTAAGTCTACACCGAGAACAAAATATTTAGATCCAAAAAAATATTCATTAGATGGCTTCTCTCTCTCTCTCTCTCTCTCTCTCTCTCTCTCTCTCTCTCTCTCTCTCTCTAACAGCTTATTTAATATAATACACATATTTATTTAGATTTAGATATTTTTATTTAAATTGAGTAAAAATATCTAATTCTAAATAAATATGTGTGTTATATTAAGCAAACAGGCTGTTAGGAGTTACCTAATAAATATTTTTTTCTCAGTATAGTCCCTATACGCTGTTCTGATTTTAAATTCTTATATAACTCAGGTTCTAATCGAAATTTTTAGACCGCGATTGATATTTAGGAGTAAAAAGAGTTCTTTCCGAAAATAGTCGGCGATGCGATAAGATATCTTGGGGAAAGAAAAGATTGAAAGTAGAATTAAAAAGAATAAGTAGCACCTGCCTTTTTACTGTCAAATATTCAATTAATAAATAATTTTGTCTTACTTTTTGAGTACAATTTTTATTATAGATCACTCAAATAATAATTATATTGATTTATTCTACTCAAAAAAATGAAATAATTTATTAAGTATTTGTCAGTAAAAAAACAGGAGTCACTTACTTAATTTTACATCCATTTTCAACCTTTTCATCTTCTTTTTCAGATATTCTATTCCATTGCCGACTCATTTTTGGAAAGAGCAACTCTTTTTACCCCTAAATATCAAAGTCTAAAAGTTTTTGATTAGGATCTGAGTTACAACAGGATTTAAAACAGAAAAATGCATAAAAACCTCCTAGAATTTAGAAAAATCTACCGTGTATGTGATGCAAATTATAGATTTTCAGCAGTGAATATCAAACACTTAATATAAATTATCGTGATGGTAAGAAATCTTTTTAAGGATGCGTGAAATCCAATATCATCTTACTTACCAATTTCGAAAGCTCATCTAATTTCGAAAGCTCATTTAATTTCGAAAGTGTCGCTCAGTTCATGTCGCAGGTCGTAAATGTGTTGTTAATGCATAGCCAAATCACGAGCTTTTTATGTTCTCGCATCTTTTTGTCGATCTGATGTTCCTGCAAAAGAACATACTATATGAGTTAAATACATGAGTTTCGCAAGTTTCGTAACTCACCAAAGACGAACGCCGAACGAGCCAAACGTAAGTGAACTAACTTCTCGTGATAATCTGATAGTTCACTTACGTTTCGCGATTATTTCAAGGATATTACTGTTTCCGTCAATGTTTTGATTTCAACTTTTCAAGGTGTCCGGCAGCCAAACACGATCCCTGCACGCGTAGCGCGTCGCGCAAAGTTATGCGAGTCACGTGATCGAAACCGCCGCGCACTTTGTGTCGAACCGTATCGCAACCGTTCCGCGTTTTTTCATCCCGAGTTTTGTGTACGAACAACGGCCGGTGTCTGAAGTGCTGAACTGCCGAATACTGTGACGGGCGACCATCTTGATATGTTAATCGGCTCACACGGTCTCGCGGTTTCGATGATCTTTTTTTAGAGAAAACGTGCAAAATCCAACATCATCTTACTTACATCATCTAACTTCGAAAGCCTCGCTAAATTCTTATCGCAGCCTCGCAAGTCGTCAATGCATAGCCGAATCACGAGCGCTTTACGTTCTCGCGTCTTTTTCTCGGTCCGACGTTCCTACAAAAGAACGTAGCATATGAGTTAAATAGGTACACGAGTTTCGCAAGTTTCATAACTCACCCCAAAGACGAGCGTCGAACGAGCCAAACGTAGGTGATCTAACCTCCGTGATGGTTCAATCATTTCGAAGATGAAGAGATATCCGTCTCTGTTTCCGTCAACTTCTTGATCTCAAGGTGTCGCGCAGCCAAGCGATCCCTACGTCCCTACGCAGTACGCACCTCGAGAGCCTTCTGGCCTTCTCTCTACCACTCTCTACTACGCGCACGTTCACGTATTAGCGCGTCGCGACTCGCGACTCGCGCGAAGTTATGACACAACTGCGGTTATGGCTCCTGCTAGTCCTCCCAGGTAGCATTAATGTCTAAAAGACATCATAAAAATGTCTTTAAGATGCCAGAAATCTTAAAGATGTCTTTATGATGTCTTTTAGACATTAATTGCTACCTGGGCTGCTGCATACGGCGACGGGACGCGGAGACGGTTGCCGCGCGGTAGCCAATAAATTTCTGGTTCTCACGAAAAAGCGACACGTTGATTGGTTACCGCGTCGATTGGGCGAGTGACGTGATCCTAGAGTTCGTGATCCGAGACTGCCGCGCACTTCGCGTCGAATCGGATCGCGACCGTTCGGCGTTTTTCGCGCTTTTCCGGTCGTCCCGAATGAGCTTCGCGTGTAAACACTAAACAGGTGTCGGGACTGTTGGGAGTGCCGAATACAGTGACGGGACTGACAGGCGGCCATCTCGGTATTCTCGGCATATTAATCGACTCACCTCGCACGACTACTCGGTTTCGATCGTAGATCGCAGCGGCCGCAGCGGTAAAAGGATTAATCGAGGCAGGAGATTGCCGCTCGTTCATCTGCGTGACGGTGACTGGTGAGTATCATTTACATACGTCATTTATCGCCGAATTTTGTATCTCTCGACGAGCGATCGCTTCGCGTTTCGATCGTAGATCTAACGGGACGACTCCGTTTTCTAATAGATCGGCGCGCGTTCGCGGCGTCCGATCGACGAGTGTTTTGTGCGCCATCCGGCATTCGGAGCATCAAGGAACATGAAGCTTACACATTGTGGAGCATCGTGGAGCAGCGGTAAGGGGATTAATCGAGGCAGGACATTGCCGGCTCGTTCATCCGCGTGACGGTGAGTGTTTACATACGTCATTTATCGCCGAATTTTGTATCTTTCAAACTTTTCTCCACGATAGGGAATCTGTCCAATAGTAGGAGAACGAAAATACTTCCTTTTATCCATTGACGGATCCTGGGGAGCCCCGGGAGAGGAGTTAAAACCCCCCTTCTCCAAATAAAAGAAATCAGATTTATTGAGTCTGTTTAAAAAAATCTAAGAAAAAATGCATTAAACGTTAAAAGCAGGATCAAAAGTTTTCCCACGTCCTCGTTGATCCTGAAGTAAAAGCTAAGCGTGATACTACAGCAATAAGAAAAATATCAAATCAAATAATTTTGCAGATACGTCAGGATCCGCTAGTGCTTCTATTCCTTTTGATTTCGGATGTATCCATAAATATATAATAACATTTCTTTAAATTTTCCGAAGTACACTATTAAAGAGAAATAAAGAGATCTCGACACGATTGGGCAATTTTCATGCTAGTTTTCAGAATTTACATATAATTAGAATCTTATCGTTGGCTGCGGTCCACTTGACGCTACAAATGCTTTGAAGCATTCCTCTTCTCTTTTCTTTCAATGAAGAAAGAAGGAGAAGAAAAACGCTCCAAAGCATTTGTAGCGTCAAGTGGACCGCAGCCGTTGTGTATGCACTCATGAAACACGTACATACGTGCTCGATGGCGCAATATTAAATTATCCGTATACGATCGATATGGCGACCGCGAGGGGGTAAAAATTAAAAGTTTGGCGGAATATCGTAATCGACAGGGTCGGTTGCAGAGTTTCGTGAGTCCTCGTACTCCGATCTCGGAGAGGTGGGAGAGGGGACAAGGGACAGGGGGCGCAGAACGGCACGCAATAATCGGGGCCGGGGCCACTATCGCGTGGCTCGATCGTTTGGGGGCTCCGCTATCTGGAATCTCGATCGCTTCTGATCGAGCAATTATTTCGTGGCACTTCAATTTTCCACGATAAATTTTTACCGCGTAGCGATCACCGGAGCCGGAGGACACGCCAAAGCACGGCGGGCGACACGCGGGAGGGAGAGGGTAGCGGGAAAAATTTGTCGGAAAAACGGATAGCCATTGTCTTCGGTGTCAGACGGAAGGTGCGGAGACGAAATTGAGCCATCGATTATCGTCCGCCCGGTTTGCATAGAAATTGGCGGGAAATGTGAGAAACGATTTTGCAATATTTCGCGACGAGGCATCGATTCATTTGAATAAATTAGCGCGCTCCTTTCAATTCCCTTTCGCGTGCGACGCGCCTTGATCAAAGTGTATCAATCTCGTCTCGCAATTAGCAAAGCCTCTGGGCGCATAATGCGCCCAAAACTGTTGATAATCAACGGCAATGCGGTTCCTGCCGAGCGAAAACCTCGAAATCGCGACTCGTATGGCGCAAATGCAAATCCAAATGCGGATTAAATTAATGCAAATATCGCGGCTATATATTGCTATATATGTACTTAAGGGTACGTATATAATATAAGCAGCTTTTCTCGTTCTCGGACATTGTACACGTGAGAATATACATTTCGCAACTTCTCCGCGGTATACGTCCTCCGCGGGCGGGCGAGCGGGGAATTTACATAACGGCATTTTATCCGCGCCAGATATCATGCGTGCAATAGTCAGACGTCAGACTCGTTCGGCCTCGCATCGCACGGCGAGAGTATATCGCAGATGCGCGCGTATAATACACCGGGCAACTTGAGGAGCCTCCAGGCTGATCAACGATGTGTGTAATCGAGCGACATTGGTTGTGCTGCAGTCAGGGAGGGCCGCGCCGGGGTGGAGGGCCGAGGAAGGGAAGCTGCTTCGTTGTATGCTTGCCGGGGAGTTTCGAGGTTGTGTTGAAGGGGATATATCATCGGGCCCCCGTGATACAGTGTCCTTCATGCGCGTTTCGTTGGATCGTACATCACCCGGATGTTGCTAGCACGCCGCGCTAGGCGCGGGCGGACCTCTCTCCCGATAGAATTATACATAATACGACATCTTTGGCCTAAAACGTTCTCCGAGTTGTCGTGTGGCCTGCCTCCCGTATCGAAGACGAACGAGAACAAAGTTTCGCGACAGTCTACTTTTGACTGCGATCGCGCACACAGCCTCCAGGAGCACCAGTCCCTTTATCCCGGATCGGCCCTCCAATCTGTGTACGGACAATCGATGGTCTGAAGTTTCGCGCTCGCCGGTTTTTCCAATTACTCGTCAGGGTTCCTTTATCGGGCTGCGCTTGGAATAGTTTTCCGTAGTTGCACGATGGTTTCCACATCGGGAAATTCAAGTAAAATATACAAGCCTCTGATGTAAAGAAAACTAACTTCCGATTTCATGCAATCTTTCGTTTTCCCCTCCCCCCAGCATTATGTTGCCTGATCGAGAAAGGAAAGCGCGCAATTCTGCTGCGAGTAATCGAAACAGTTATCGAACGCGTTTCAACTTCAGATAATCTTCGAGCGAATCTACGGTTTCGGTGGTTCAACTAGAATACTTAAAATGTGATAGGCTGATTGACAGGATTCGCTTTGATGGCGCAATGTCGGGACGATAATCCAAATAGAGCGACTTTACATATGTATCTATGTTAGTTATTTTTATATATTTACCGTATAACTAATGTATATATTATGTGCACAATCGTTTTTTCCGAATATTACGTGTATGTTTTCTTATTTCTTTTAGTATCACTTTTTTTT
>NW_020227204.1:0-2975 GCF_003070985.1 Temnothorax curvispinosus
AACGGTAATTATAATGATTATTTATGATGGAGAGATTAGGTAATGATGTCACTGCACATCCTTCGTCGGTTTATCAACAATAACATTTTAATCTATTAGATAATCGCACCGGAAGATTATCCGTAATGATTATTATAATAATTACTGGAATACACGGTCTTCATATCAGATAAGCAAACAGTTATGTGGTCGCCGCGCCGATACGGTGATATCACTGACTCTGATAATTTTTTGAAAAATATTTTTGGTATCGAAATTTGTTTGATTGGATCGGCATCTCGAGAATTTGTATGTCCTACACACGCATATTTCTTTAGACGATTTAAATGTCGAAAGCAAAGTTTCTTATCATAACTTGCAGCTGGCGCGATAAAACGCTTGAGCGATGAAGAGATATTTGCAATGCGCGTGCGATAAATTAGACGCGTTGGAATACTAATGAGTTTGCGAAAGACCTGTCAGAAGGAAATCGACGTGCTTTATCCCGCCGGCTTATCCGTAGATGATTTCTTTCGCTGTCGTCTGCCTTCCATTTTTCCCCGTTGTTAACCGACACCCCTTAATTGCACGACTCGACACACTTTTTACAAATTGCGCAACATGCACGACGCCACGGCTGCGGTTTGCCCTTACGTAACTGCAGTTTCATTCATGCCTTTTGACCCGGGCACGAACACAGCAAAGAAATCCCCGTGTCTCGTAAAGTGACGTAACCGCGCGGCAGCTACGTAAAAAATTCTCTTAAGCGACGCAACGGAATCACGTTGCGCCTATGAATAGACGAACGAACGAAGGAATGAACAAGCGAATAGGTTCAATTTGGTGCACACATTAGTCGAATTTCCTTCGTTCGGCCGTTTATTCGACGGAATAGGTCTACCTTCGCAATCCAACCGAACGGTAGTTTTTATTACTCTCG
This sequence comes from Temnothorax curvispinosus, assembly GCF_003070985.1. Lineage (NCBI taxonomy): Eukaryota > Metazoa > Arthropoda > Insecta > Hymenoptera > Formicidae > Temnothorax > Temnothorax curvispinosus. The sequence goes on from NW_020227204.1 coordinate 920, forward strand.
AGCGATATCGCTTCTCGTTTTCGGTCCCTTTATCCGCACGGGCAAAATCACTCGTCCCTTTCGTGCCACATGGATTTCCACATAAATGCGGAAGCGCGGTTTCCTCCTCTGGTCAAAGCGATATCTCGATGCGTGTTGACATCTGCATCCGCCCTTGCATACCGCGTTTAAATACAACGTATGACGTAAACATCCACCGGAACTAAATATGAATCGGATGAAGCCTTTCTCTTTCCCTGCAATATCTTTCGATGCTTAAACATGTCATTAAATTAAAAAACGAACATTATTTTTTAAATATTTCCCAAGATTTATTGTAGTTAATATATGATTGAGTTTGTACATACAACGTATTCTATATTTTTAACTTTTAGCTGTAATCGACATGGCATTTATAATTTAATTTTAGATTATATTAAATTCAATTTGAGTATTGTTACATTTGCGTTTTTATTTAAATATTAATCGTATATTCCTATGTTTCTTTTCCACAATTCGTGTACATTTTTGTGAGGATTTCAATATTTTGTACAAAAAAAAACAAGTCTTTTTTATTCTATACTATTTTCTGAGTAACGCAATGAAAGGTACATATAATATGGATATATTGAATGGCCAGCAACAAACAGATTACTGTTTGTTTTTATACATATACATTTCGTATATGTACAAAAACAAAACTGATATGCGAAAAAAGGATGGCGGATTGACTGATTTTTGAACAGATATTCGAGCAGCGACGTATACGTTCGCTCAGATTGCTCCGGTTTCTTCCAGAATGACATAACCGTTGCAAATCAATTACGCTGGGAGCTCAGTGAAATCGCTTCTGGCGTAATACGGTTCAAATCGACTGTGGACATTCGCCGTTCTGACATGAAGGCGCCAAAAGCCGATCGCATAATGCGTACACAAACGAACCCGGTCCAACGCATACAGGCATATATTGCGCATACACGCACCATGCACTCGCGTCATATCCTTGAGCCAAGCGGGGTTCGGGACCGGGTATAGTCGCCAAATATTTACCGGCATATTTCGGAGATCGTTAATATTGGCTCTTGCATGCCCCCGTATTGATCTCGCGTGAATTATGTAACCTAAAAAGGTCGTATCGCTTGATGGGATTATCGGCAGTCAGAACGAACTGGCATAATCCCTGAAACTGGGTCGGAAAGAAATGAAACGATCGACCGGATCGAATTAGATTAGACCGCGTGAGGCCTATCAGTGAACTGTGCTGTTTACCGTCCATAATGTTTATCGCAACGATATGGTTTACGTTTTCGCGCGCTATCTCGAAACGTTTAATTTACAATCGGCGACGTTTCCTTAATTGCAATGCCGATGTGGTAATGACGCGACGTAATTAGATCTTTAATAATACGCACGATATTGAGAATGCCATGGTAAATATTTACAATTAGAGGCAGGGAGACTTGTGTGTGCGCGGTAGAATGGTAGAAAGTTCATAGCGCGCGATAACGATCGGGCCAAGAGACATTTTTAGACGGGATTGCGGATCTGAATATTTAAGTGGAGTTAATTAAATACGTTGAAATTGCTTCATTAAACGGGAGTAATCTACGATATAATAATCCGCTCCTCTTAAGGGGTAGGAGAGCGCGAAACTTTCTGTCACTGCCAAGTCGCTCGTCGGGATTCATCTTGAGAATATCTCCGACGTCGGTCCTCTCAGAATTTAATAACGTTCCCTCGGAAAAAGTTCTTTAATCGCGCACGCGCGGCATTGAAACGGCACGATTAGCAATTACGAAGAGATTTTTCTCTCTGTCACGTTTCTCAGCTTCCATGTATTCATTTTTAGTTATATCTGAGTAAATTCGTTTCGTTGCGCGATTCCTTTGTTTCCAAGTCTTCTTTTTGCCGCTGCTATTCACAATGATACCGTAGAGAAAGTTCATTTCCTCCCTTGGCATGCTGTTTCGAGATTTGCCATTTAGCGTATCAGAAAATATAAATCTTACACCAGCGTTAGAATGTTTAAACGCACAATTTCTGCGCAAGAGTGAAAAAATTAGGGATCCGTTTGCAC
>NW_020227205.1:0-2982 GCF_003070985.1 Temnothorax curvispinosus
CATGCATTGTCCATTGATCGCACGTTTATCACCGCCTTCTTCTTTTTAATTTCTTGCGGTATTTCCACAAACCACCCCGCGTGCAACGGGTTGTATTTGTTCACGTTTACCATTAAATTGAGTATACGCGACAACGCCCATCCGCTATCACGTTCCTGGAATTCCTCCAGCTTTGCTAAGGTAGGCTCGATGACGTGTTGCTTGTACCACTCGTGCAGATTGGACTCACGAAAGAGTTCATAGTTTCTCGTTGCGATACTTTTATTTGCGCGTTTGTCACCCGCAGCAAATTCACCATTAAACACTGTGTTAATTTTTACATTGTCATGTCGTTGCATGACGTTCTGCACACGATCGAGTACAATTTCTCTCGCATTTATAAGAAATTGACGAGGGTCGATGTGTTTGGAATTTATCACCGCACCAGTCAATATACGGCTTTCAAAAGCCGGATCTATCTCGCGCCATCTGAGTCCTGTCGCACTCGCACTGTATCCTGCTCCCACATGCACGAAACGTTGACGTACCGAGTCTTTCAAACCTTCGAGTCTTGCGATACAAGCGACCAATGACTGTTTGAGACCGATCGATGACTGATCGATTGATAATCGTGGCCGTTTAATTCGGCTTTGTTCTTCCAACGATGCGATAAACTCGTCGCATCGTTGCTCCCACGCGGCAAAGTCTTCCCTCGAATTTAACAGGGTGGATTGCTCCAACAACTCCTGCTCCATGTTATTGCACGATCCTCTTGCTAACGCCATTTGTTGCACTCACGACTTTCAGTTCTCGACTATTGAGCGTATCCCCTAGATTCGTCATTTTATATTCTACTAATGATGCATCGTTTGCTTATCATATCTAATTTCATCTCAGCAGCTATACATCGGCGCTATTTGCAAAATTTGCAGTTTTGCACGTGTTCGATGAAATCATTGCGAGACACGTACGTTCACGAAAACGCGCCATTGACTTTTGGTGATTTGATCTGTATCAATGCAGCAGCCGTACATCGGCGCTATTTGCAGTTTTGCACGTGTTCGATGAAATCATCGCGAGACATGTCGCGACATGTTCTTCAAAACAATAACGCTTTATTGAATTATGCGAAATTGCAAATTTTGCAGTTTTGCACGTGTTCGATAAAATCATCGCGAGACACGTCACGACATGTTCTTGAAAACAATAACGCTCCATTGACTTATGCAAAATTGCAAAATTTGCAGTTTTGCACGTGTTCGATGAAATCATCGCGAGACATGTCGCAACATGTTTTTGTAAACAATAAGCTCCATTAACTTATGCGAAATTGCAAAATTTGCAGTTTTGCACGTGTTCGATGAAATCATCTCGAGACATGTATGTTCTTGACAAATATATCACATTTAACATATATGTGGATTGTGGTGGTGGTGGTCACCCTGCAGCAACGACGCTTGGCTGAAATGCAAACTTGCATTTTTAAGATTGCAGAAAAAATATCTGCGAAGATTCTAGAGCGCAGTCGAGTTACTCGCGCAGTTGAGAGTTACTTGCGCAGTTGAAAGTTAATATATCTGTAAAAAATACAGTATGGGAACGGACAGACGCTATTGCTCGTCGATGGTATGTTTGCTTCGTGGCAGAGAAGTTGAATTTCGAAACGTACTTACTGGCAATGACACATGGTGTCCCAAGCATTCTGTATTGCATATCACTAGAACTGAACATAATTGGGAGGCTCTGGACTCATACGTTAAAACATGTTGGTGTATGGTTCGTGGCAGTGTTCGTGATGTTTATGATGAAGGATCAACACATGGGATTATCTGGAGATCACTCGTGCCACATTGGCCTATTGGAAACGAGCTCTGTTTACAGTGTGGAGGGGAATGCAAAATAAAATGGGGTCCGCTAATATTTGTATCCCCATTCGCTCCGAGGATTCTACCGATGCCACTTCGATATGTATGAGGACATAATGAACTACAACGTTCCGATTCAGGACGAAACGTGCGAGAAACAGCACAATGAGTAAGTACCGCTAATTTTCGTATATACTTGTGCAAAAAACTTTTATAAACATAATTGTATTTTTTCAGTTTTGATAAACCCCGCTATACGCCACGTATTTTGGGAAGGAGATTTGCCTTGACATCAACAGCGTATAAATTTTTGGATGTTGGAATCAACGCGGGACCTATGTCCTCTGTGGATATACTTATTGGCGATAACCGAGGCAATCGGATAATTCTGCTATATGCAACGTGGGTGACATTCATCGAAAAACGTGCAGATATACAGCGCATCGTGCAGTCATCAGCACCATCATCGCTAACGTTTCGAGATCTGGAGCTTGTTAAAATACGTGACGCAAATATTGTAAAATTGACGTCGTGCGGCACCAGCTTGTACATGAAACCGTCAACTGTACTCTTCCTGTTCGAACTAGAACATTGTGTCGAGAATATGTATTTTCAACTATGTCAAAATGTTCACGGTGTAAGTGAAAAATTTAAACAGTTTGTAACAATTTTACGTCAAAATTGTATCACTGATAAATGTAACGCAGTTACAATCTTGCGTGACGTTTATGATAAAAATTCGATTATTGACTGCGAATTATTAGCCTACGCTTTGGATACTATTGTGTATAATGCGCTACATGATAAATAAATGCATATAATATGGTTAAAAAGTTTTTCCTTATCATTTACCGTTCATCCCATTTCCTGTCATAAAGCTGTCTTCGTTTATTGTTTACTTAAATGTAATATTAAAAATTAAATATTGTGAAGATCTGAACGATTAAATATCGTTGGCGAAGAAAAGATACGCGATCGCGAGCGAGAACGCGCGAGGGAAAGAGACCGCGCGAACGAGAAGACTTGCGCAAACGGGAGGGGGAAGGGGGGGACGGGGGCGCGAGACACCGCGCGAACGAGAAGACGAATGGGGGGACGGGAAAGAAACATCTACGAGGGGGAGATAACGCGAGCGTGC
>NW_020227206.1:0-2667 GCF_003070985.1 Temnothorax curvispinosus
ATGGTACAAAATAGTCTCAGGCGGGAAGTTCAATCTCTCCCAAACAACGTGCGACCACCATCTTGTGTAACTTGAAGATTTGTAAACAACCAACACTGTGAACAATGAAGATTGAATAAATTAATTAATCAGTTATCAAAATATTTCCGGAATTATCAAATTTACTTACCTTTTACTTACCTGGTACTTACCTGGTCCATCGATGTCGGTCCATCGAAGTTCCTCGTTGATCCTGGTCGGCGGTGGCAGCGGTGATCCAGAGTGTCGGCGACGGCGATGATCCATCCATGGCGGGAACTTGAAAGAAAGGAGAAATTAGTTAAATTGATATACTACGGAAACATAGATACCTACCTTTTCGGTTATTCAAGGTCAAACCGAGTGACGACCGTTGATTATAAGGACATCCAGCGCGAATCATACCTTCCTGTAGTGCCGTTCGGTTACAACCTTCAGAAGGTTTTATTTCTCGGTCATTGTTTCTTAAAAAGTTATTGACGAAAAAGTTTGAGTGCCAGTTTGTGTCAGTGTTAAAGGAAGTAATTTGCTGGTACGTGTCTAACAGTACACATGTAAGCGGAGGAGAGATAGGTGAGCGTGGACCTCGATTCGCGTGGAAAGTTAAAAACCCATTTTCTTCTTTCCTTGCTTTGTGTGGAAATGCTTCTATATGTACAATTTTATAATTTAAAAAGTATAAATACAAAGTATCCTCTGCTTTACCCGAACCCAATTTTTCACGCGAAACGAGGTCCACCCCCATCCCTGCCTGCGAGGGAAGGACGGTAACCCTATATGTACCGTACAATGATAAATTTTGTTTTCCTATAAGCAGACCAAAATTATGAATGAAAAAATGATATTCAATAATATTCCATCCAGTGTAGGGTAAAGTGCATATTTCGGATCAGATCCTCATTCGAATCAACAAATTTGAAATGCCTCTCTAGCCGACTGTACTTATCATATGTTGATTTTTTTTGTTATTATCTATAGCTATCTTTTATAGCTCCGAAATATGTACTTTACCCTATCCATCAACGCTAAATGAATAAAAATGTAATGTATAAATAAAAGAATGTATGATAATGTATACCTCACCTCCAATATTGTTGTTTGGCGGTGAACCTTTAAAATTTTGAAAAAAAATTTGTTTAAATATTTTTTTTAGCCTAGAAGGAGTGATTTTTTGGGTAAAAATTGTACCTTCCACTTCTGAAGGCCGCCAATTTGCCAATTTCCAATTTTCCTGGAATTTTAAAGGTTCATCGCCAAACTACAAGTTTAAGCTTTAAAACGGTGCTGGAATTTTTTGTTTCAGACGACCCTGCGCCGAGCTATTACGTCCACCAAATTTTCTACACTTTCGAACATTCGACGATATATTTCAAGAGTTGTTTTCTTTCCGCCAATAAAAAAAATCGTTTTGTATTCTTAAAATATGGTACAATATACATATATATATATATATATATACTGGGCCACTGCCGAAATGGTCGGAAATTTTTAATACCTTAAAAAAAAATCCTGAAAATACCTTACTTTTTGGACTTGTACACCAGGATCCTTCCTTAACAAAATTAAATTTTAAATTGACAACTGGTTAAATTAAAATAAAATAAATGTTTAAATTAAAAATCATCTACGTTTTCTTTTTGACTAACAATCATATTGAGCATTTGTCGGCTGGCAACAAATTTTGATGCTTTTTCGATTCCTTGACGATTTCTTAGTTTGGTTTGTATTATTCCAAAATTGGAAAATATTCTCTTTATGGAGGCTGACGAAGCAACACATTTTTGCAAATGTAAGGAAAATTCACAAAATTTTAAATTTACAGTATTGGTTGTGACGTGACAATTCGCGTCTACTTCCCGGACGGGCTCGGCTGAGGGGAGTTCGGGGATGCTTCCTCCTCGGAGCGAGGGGAGGGCGGTTGCGTAATATCGGTTGGTCTGATTCGCATTTAAGTTTTAAGGAATCGCCGGTGGTGACCGGAATCAGGCTGTAACGGCCGTGAGCCGCAACGTGGAAGAGCTGTCAGGACTAAGGAAGCGGCAGGGGGACATGGTCGCCAGCCGGGTCGCCCGGACCTCCCCGCAAGCGCATTAGAGTACCGCCGGCCGGAAGCCACTTCGCACTTGGTTACAACAGCGGCAGGAGAGGAATCGAGAGGACCCCGGGGCACACACGAGCGAATTGTGACCGCCACCCCGCTGGGCTGACGGCGGACGGGGCCGAGGCCTGGCCAGCCTGACCCCGAACACCGGCTCAGTCATCGCGGCCCGGACAGCCGGTTGATTTTAAAAACCCGCGCCGGATCGGAGGTAGCTGGAGTGGCGCCGCCAGAAGAAGAGGCGCGAGAAGCTGAAGCGCCGATGAGAGCGCCCTAGAGTTGGAGTGGCGCCCCCGGAAGGAGCGGCGCACGGGCAGCCTGGGCCCCGGAAGCGCTAGGATCGGCAATCCGGTCGAGCGACACGCTGCAGCGCAGGCGCGGGGAACCGGCGCGATCCCGGCGGACCATCGTTTCGTCACTGTCGTGCCGGCGAGGATCGCCCGAACTGCGAGCTGCTCGGACGAAGGGAGAATCAACGTCGACATTGTAAGGTCACCACCCTGGCGTCCCCGCGTTAAGAAAGGAGGGTTCGCTCGAGGCGCTGGCCCCCA
>NW_020227207.1:0-2671 GCF_003070985.1 Temnothorax curvispinosus
CAATTCGTCTTGACCTGCGAACACCTTGTTCCAATAATTTTGCTTCACGGTTTCTCTGCTCTTCGTGTGAACGAGCCTGCATTACAGCTTTTGTTGTCCCTTGTGGTCTACCTCTACGAATTTCATTTACATTATCATTTTCATCATCGGTTATATCCGATTCGCTATCAGATTCCGCATCTACATTAATTTCGGGTATTTCATTTTCGTTCTCTAATGGTATTACAACTAACTCGTTATTTGGTTTTTCAAGTAATGATTCGAAATCAAAAATTTCAAGTTTCTCTTCAGACACTTCCTTAGAATTAAAATTAGAACCCATAGTGTTCTCATGGAATTTGACTGTACGTTCTTCTATTATTCTTTGATTTTTGATATCGTAAATGCGGTATCCGCTGCGACTCCTAGCATAGCCTACCATTATGCCAATTTCGCCTCTAGGTTCCAATTTATCTCGGTGTTGTTTAGGTACATAGAAAAATGCAACGCAACCAAATACTCTTAAATGTTCTAGTGACGGTTTATGACCAAAAAATAATTCGAACGGAGTCTTAGTTTTCTCTTTTCTAGGCGTTAAGTTTGAGACGTGACATGCAGTCGCTACCGCTTCTGCCCAAAACCTGGGAGGTAATTTACTATCATTAAGCATGGTACGAGCTCTGTCTAATAACACCCGATTCGCTCTTTCCACTTTCCCATTGCTTTGTGGATTATATGGCACGGTTTTTTGATGGCTAATGCCCGATTCATTTAAATGCTTACGGAAACTTTCGTTAACAAACTCTCGACCATTATCGGTTCTAATGCTTTTGATTTTAGTTTCCAATCTGTTTTCAAATTTATTTTGAAATTCAATAAAGTAATCTAATGATTCACTTTTGTGTTTGAGAAAGTAGACAAAGTACATGCCCGTGTAATCATCCACTATTACCATCATATACCTGGAACCTTTAATCGAATCAGTTGGCATAGGTCCACACAAATCAATATATACCAATTCTAATGGTTTACTAGTAACTTCATACTCTATTATTTTATGAGGTTTCTGAGTTAACTTTGACACACTACAAGATTCGCATTCGATTTCCCCTTTACATAGCTGCATTTTCAACAAGAGATTCTTTAATTAACCTATCGATATACTGAGGATTCAAATGAGCCAGGCGTTTATGCCATAACATTGCATTTTTTATGTTTTTCGTATTTTCCATGCTTACGAAACAAGTATCGACTGCAATCTCGCTCTCTATAATATATTTAGGACCATTTTTAATTCCTTTACCCACAAGTATTTTATTATTATCGTAGATTAATGCTAAGTCGTTACCGAATATTACTTTATAACCCATTTCGTCCAATTTTTGTACGGAAAGTAAATTATTTCTTAATTCAGGTACAAATAGGGTATCCTTGAGACATACATTATAACCGTATTTATTATCAATCTCAAATTTACTGTTAATTGAGCCGATTCCTTTTGAGTTTAACACACTACCCTTACCCGCCAGAAAAACGTTACCGCTTATGTAATCAAAATCGTCAGTTACATATTTCTCTTTAATCATGTGACTACTGCAACCGCTATCTAGTACCCAACTTACTCTACGATTATCGTCTGCACAATCTTCATCGTATGCTTCGAATGCATAGTCATCAGTTGCCTCGTTGGCTTTTTCGTTCCGATCGTTGCGTCCATCTTGGCGATTTTGTTGTGGACGACCTTGTTGTTGTGCATCGCTGCGCTGGTTTCCACGTCCCCTGTCCTGTTGTCGGTCCCTGTCTTGTTGTCGGTCCTTTTTCTCACCATCGTTGTCATTGGATCTTTGATGCCAGCATGTTTTTGCTTGGTGCCCGGGCTTTTTGCATACGTAACATTTCTTCCCGGCGTTGCGTTTTCCATCTCTCGCTGCGTAGGCTGCATCGTTACGCTTCTTCTGGTTAAATAACTCGCTTTCTTCTTCTCTTAAGTCTTCTAGTATGTCGTCGAGTTTCTTATCTCGTTGTGTTTTAAGTGTATTTCTTAAACGGCTAAATTTACCGTTCAAGCCTCTCACAACGTAATATACAAGCTCACGATCTGAGATATTGACGCCCAGACCTTTGCATTTTGACGCTAGACCTCGTGCACGTGCGACGTAATCCGCTCCTGTCTCCTTATCGCCCATTGTTATGCTACGTAGTTCAACTGCAAGCAAATGAATGTGAGATAACTTTGATCTCAGATGAACTGATATATTCAGAAATACAACATAAAAAAAGCACAATTTGCCTCTGTTATGCTTTTTCATACCGAGTGGATTAGCAAGTTTTATATTATCATTGTACAACAACAAATATACAACATTGCTTAATTTTCTGCGGACAAATGAATGCTTTTCAAATCTAATACCATCACAGAAATCTATAAGAACACCATCGAAGCTTGCCGATTTGTATGATTTCCTAAACCAAAAGGCAATTTCATTGATTTAAAGAAGATATTCTAAGAATTTTTGGAATGGTACGAAATAAGCAATATCGGTCGAATCAAGAACAAGCTGAGGAGGAAGATATATACCACTACGTTCATACACTCGCTTACGTTTTTTATCAGAATCAAAGTTACTAATATTGATATCCAATCTCTTATTGTACATTATTTTTTGAACGTGTTTTACTACATCATTTATAA
>NW_020227208.1:0-1411 GCF_003070985.1 Temnothorax curvispinosus
TGAAATTGTATCTCAACTCGGAATTCTATCCCTACGACGACGTGAACATGGATTTTGAGAGCGACAAGTTCGCCGTGTTGTACGAGATGTACGCGAAATTTCGAGGAGCGTACTACGGGGACAGTCGCGACGACGCGCTCTTCTCTCCGCGCGAATTCGCGCGGGTAGCTCCGCTTGCGGTGATCGATTGTTCCCGTCAAAACGAATCGGTGAAGAGCGCCACCGTGGACGTGCGCATCGAGTTCGAAAACAAGAAAAACTTTTCGCCGAAAACCACCGCCTTTTGTCTCATCGTTCACGATCGCGTCATTGAGTACAGTCCGCTGACCAACGTGGTGCGCAAAATTATCTAACGGAAAATGCGATTGTGGAGATACCTCATCCGGGAAACGGAAAATGCGATTGTGAGGATACCTCATCCGGGAAACGGAAAAATGTGGTTGTGGGGTTGCTTTATCCCGGAAACGAGGAATATATAAATTCGCGGGTTCCTTCCATTGTTCCTCAGATTCTGTTAGGAACGAGCAACTTAAACGAACGTCTGTTCTCTAATTTTTTCCAACGCGCTAACACAATGGCAACGACGACGATCTTCGTCGACTTGCAGGGATTCACGTTGGGCGACAGATTCGTCGCGAAGGAGGTGGCCGTGCTGCGAAGCGAGACGCGCGTACTCGCGCATTACGTTTATCGCGCGCCGATAAGTTGGGATCTGCTGACGAGCGCCGAGAAAGCAAGGGCCAGTTGGTTGATAGCGAATCATCACGGCTTTCGTTGGGAGGACGGTGACACGGACTATCGCCAGGCGAAGACGATCATTCGACACGCGGTGTGCGACAACCTGGAAGAGACGTGGGAGAGAGAGAGGAGACGCCCAGCGCGCGAATCTACGTAAAAGGTCTCGAGAAGAAGAGATGGTTGCAGGAGATTCTCAGTGTCGTCGACGCGACGATCGGGACCGTCGACGCGGAGTACGACGACGTCGATCGATTGGAGTTTTTTCGCGCCAATCGCGCGTTTTGCTGCCGGCGTCACCAACGGTGCTGCTCCATGGAGAACGTGATGAAGTTGCGCGATTGGTGGATCGAGCGACGCGAATGTCTCGCCAGCATCGACTCCGCAAATTTAATGTAAAAAAACATATATATTACTCGTTTAACATAATTACATTTTTAATGTATTAATCGTTTTTTTCTTATTGTATTATTCGTTTTTTATTTCATATATATTTGTCTATCTATATTGTATTTACTCGTTTATTTTACTCCATCATATACGTATATCGTTCTATCTATATTTTATTAAATAAAAAATTGACGTAAAATCTATGAACAACGATGTTCCTTTTTTCGCTTACCTACCCCGTATTTATATACATACACTAGCATGCCCCGCCGGGCTTCGCCCCGGA
>NW_020227209.1:0-2101 GCF_003070985.1 Temnothorax curvispinosus
GTCAAGGGGCGCTTAGCCGAGCCCACGAAACCGAGTCCCGTCGAGATCCGTTGGCCGGGGAACGAAATGGCGGACCGTCCTGAATCTCGCACTAGGTGAGTCATCCCCAGGGAAAAGATATCCCTGACGAACGTGGACATCCCCGTAAACGTCCGTGCCCGGTCGCCGTCGAAATCCGACGACCGGGAACGATGTTACGGAACCGTCCGCCATCTCGCGACCTAGGCATCTTCTACGGGGAAGAACCGCGGAAAATGCTTTACTAGGTCTAGCGTAAAGGTCAGGAGGGGTCGACGTCGTCGGCGAGCCTGGTGCTCTGCACCCGGACGTTTTCCTCGGGGAAATCGCCCGGATGGAGGTTATATGCATGGTAATAGACCTAGCGCACAGGTCGGCGTCAGCGGCCGCGCAAAAATCGTCGCGGTGGAAAACCGCTACCCCGTCGCCAGGACGGAGCGACCGCGCGAGCGCAACGCGCGTGGAAATTTCCACGGGGTTCGGCGCAAACGGCGTAAACACCCGCGTGGAAAAGTACCGGAGTCATATGCGTAGTTAGCGGCGAGAGAAAGCGGAATAGACGTCGGAGTGGGGGTCACCGATACCGAAGGTGGGGAGCTCGAACGAGACAAACAACTCGAGGCAGTCTCTCGGGGATGTTCGAGCGAACAACACGTAATAAGCCTCGCTTTTCGTCGTCGCGCTAAGTCACCGCGATCGTCATACAAGTGCGATAATTGCGATTCGTCAACATTCATAACAACCGGGAACGCCTGCAGAACGCGTTAATTGTCGTCTTTACATTGACGAACGGCCTTTTTAGACCGAAATAACTTCGTGCGTCGTAGATAAACGGGGCGTATGTGCCTACGTATACGAGCGTCCGACATCTTGTGTGACTTGAACTTTTGTGAACAACCATCACTGGAAATCAATATTATTGAATAAATTAAACATCCTTTTCGTAAAAGATTTCGAAAATTCATTAAATTGGATTTACCTTCTACTTACCTGATCCATTGGCGTCGATCACTCAAAGTCCCTCGTTGATCCTAAATTCCGGTGGCAGCGACGATCCTGATCGGCGACGGCGATGATCCAGCGGTGGCAGGAACCTGAAAAAAGAAGATTAATTAGTCTGATTAATAATTAGAGAGATCGTTCGATACTTACCTTCTCGGTGGTTCAAAGGTCAAACCGAGTGGCGACCGTTGATTTCTAAGGACACGTAGCGTTGATTTGTGCCTCCAATAGTACCGTTCGGTTACAATCTAACTGCTTGAATCGAAATGCTTGGTTATTCTACACGATTGATTCATTTAAAATTGGCGCAGTTTTACATGCGCGTGCGACCACTGAGCATGCGCATATAGCCGCAGGACACGTTCAGTGTTGCTGCATCTCGTCGGTATGACAGGAATCATTACCTGATTCCTGTCAACTTTAACCGTTAATATCTCGCTTCGCGGGGCAGAGCGACACTTTTTTCTGCCAGATTCGGTCGTTTCGTGCAAAAACGCGTCGATTAAGCCCAAGTTGAACGAAATCGGTGAGGAGGCCACTATTCTTCAGATTTACCTTAGATTCTATTCACCTTGCTTTTTCCTCGTCTTGCATTCCTCTCGTAGATTTCTCGCGTTTGACACCACGCGTTACACACCTATCAAACGCACAAGGAGAACATAACCTCACCTGTCAAACGCACAAGAAGAACATAACCTCACCATAATTTCGATCTCCCAAAATTACACGTCGTCAGGCCGTCTGCTCATCGCGCGTTTACCGCTAAGCCTGCAATATAGGCTGCATTCCGCTATTCACTGTCAGCAACTTTCAGTACTGAAAATCTATAGTATACGTGACGTAAAATATAGATTTGCAGTACTGACAGTGAATATCGGAATGCAGCCATAAACTTCCTGACGTTGAATAACTCCAAGAAATAAAATTATTCAATATTTTATACAACTTATCTCTTTCGCGACATTCGTGCGCAAATGCACGGTGCGCTTTTTTTCGTGTGCATCTTTTCCGTGTGCAAATGCACGGTGTCCTTCTTTCGATGTGCAAATGCACGGTGCGTTTCTTCTCGTGTGCATCTTTT
>NW_020227210.1:0-24726 GCF_003070985.1 Temnothorax curvispinosus
AGAATAAAACTTCACGCAATACTACGATCGTGATCGACGTGCAGATCAATTGGAAATTGGTAACTATCCCGCATAAAGTATCGATCTCATCAAAGTCGAAGTTAGAAACTTCGGCAAAGCGAGCGTCGATTTTAGCAAAAGTACGACGAAAACTTGTTCCTCCCTTATTTCAAATATATTCGACATTAGTTTCGTCGGTACACGGAATGCAAAAGTTCGCTGTCTCGAATATACAAAAGCAGAAACTTTATAACAAATCCTACCACCGCTTTGATTGCTCCGTGCGGCACTGAGGTTTCTAGATCTGGTTACGCGACGTCGACCACAAGCCACGTGCAAACTAACTGTTTGGACGGGGAAACGTGAAATTATATTTCAGTAGCCCCGACCATCTGTATTTTCACCTTTCTGTAAACATATTTCGAAACCAATAGCGCTGTTATAATTATAATTATAATTATATATTGTATACAATAAATTGCATCTATGCACACGAGTCAATATTTTAAAGAATTTGACTTACCTACACTACTATGGTTTTTACTCCTCATAATTAGAGCGACAATATTAACTTGCATTAGCACAATATAATATGCTGTAGGTATTTATAACGCTAAACATAAAATACTTCAAATATCTCTTTTAAATCAAATAAAACTTTAGATACTCATTTATTAAATTTTTCGTTCCGATCGTTTGCGAAGAAAAATTTAATACAAATTATACCACGTAGTATTATTTATATAAAAAATAGTATAGGTGTAAAAAGGTTACTTTGATTAAGGTTACAGATGTTGCAGATATCTTGACACGCGTTATCTCGAACAAAAAGATCGCTCGAAAAGAAAATAGAAAGATCCGTCTTTTGCCGATTAGTTTTTCTCTCTTTGGAGAATCTCGGGATTTGCTCGCCACGGAGTTATCTCCGGTGTGTCGTGTGCAAAATTTCGTCCGAAAGCAACACATCCTTCCTCAACGTTTTTCGCTACCCGGTGCGGATATATCGTTATAACGCTTCACCGTCTACATACGCGTACGCGCGAAACGGATCCCAGTTATCCCATTGTGAGGAGATTTCCAATAGACCTCGTCAGCGTTCCTTTCACACCAGACTTCACAACGGCTGCTTGCGTTCGGCTGTGTGCCGTGAGGCTACAATGTAACATCGTGAGACTGCGTTGTGTACCGTCGAATCGTATCACGCGTTTACGCGACTCTCGGCGTCGCAATAGAAATTCCGCCGACCGGAGCGCGCCCGCGTTCCGTCGTACTATAAATAATGATTTAATTAAATCAGATTTAATTAAATCAGGTGCCATCGTTGATCGTCGCCGTGGCCTTCGGTTGTACGACGTTTGACGTGCGTTCCGGAGTTCGCGGTGTTATTGCGACCGCGTCACGTCTACAATGACGTACATAAACGATTTTACTTCCCTAACAAGTTTAGCGTACATTGCTTAAGAATATGTGTGTTTAATTAATTAAAAACTAAAATTATTAATGCCAAAAGTATATCTTCTGTGATGTGACGTACACGTACATCAGTTTATGCAAAATATCATGAAATTATACTAGCCTCTATATTTAATTATGTATAAAATATGTAATATGTGAATCGGAATTCAGATGACAACCGATAAGCTGAGAATCGAGTTTAACATATGCAGGAAAAGTATAATTCGAACCCTACTTCCATTGGCAAGATTTATTTCGGTTTTTTGGGGGCAAACTCTTCAAATAAAGAATTTATCCTTGTACAACGACGATATGACTGTCGTAACACGCGAAATGGCTCGTATCGAATTAAGGCTATATATATTTTTTCCGGCATTGCCGGCATTTGCATTTCAAATAGAAAACTGTATGGGACAAAAATAATGAACTCCGTAGGAAAACGGCATAAAACTTGACATTCTTAAGGAACATAAATTTCTCGTAGCGAATTGAAAAAATATAGCACATTATGCGTATATTGCCTTAGCAGTAAGTCTTTCGAGGCTTACTGTTAAAAGGGTATTCTGTAGCGATTGTGTTTATACGGACTTGTGAAACGACTTGTTCCATGCGAAAGATGTACGGAGTGGCGGACATAAAACCGGCCTCAAACGCAAGATACAATTGCAAGATACAGTTTGGGACCGGTTTTATGAGTGCCACTCTGTAGAATAAAGAGAAAGTCTTATCGTCCTGCCTTGAGATAAGAACATTTTATTGCGGTAGAATAAAACATTTGCTCGCAATATCGTTATTTGATTGCATATACATATAAAGTTAAACGATCGATAGGTGCCCAATAAAAGGAAATCGTCTTATCGCCGTGGCCCGATTGAAAATAATCTTTGAATCTAACGAAAAGGGAGAAAATATAGGCTGATCCGTATTTAGAACACGCCTGCAAGATCGCTGGTAGATATAAGCCGCCTCTAGTCGATCGATTCCGATGGTTGCCCATTTTACATTAGCGCCGCGACATCAGAAAAGCTCTTGTTTTTGAAAGGATCTAAATGGAAACGCGGGTCGCAAAAATATTTTTTCATCGTAGATGTGTGTCAGAAAAATTAGATTTGTCTAATAATTTTTTATTTTGACTAGATTATATGAACTGTGTGGCGAAATAGATGTGGTTATTTATTCTTCGACAGTTTCTCGCTATATATATAACTTTATAATATAATAAAGAATATAAAATATTATATTTCGAAAATGTTATATTTCTGAAACATTACAGTGTTTCATATTAATTCGTTATGCATATTTACTTGGAAAGCTGTAAGCTAAAAATTCTGCACAAGCATTTTAGAAAGAGTGGCTGTATGTTTTGTACAGCATGCAAATAACTAATTGGATTAGAGGGAGATGCGTGTATTCTCTTATTCTCCGTAATAAAAATTTTTTAACAACGCGCAATGCAAGAAATGTATTTTTAAAATAATTTATGTTTTTAAATTTCTTTAATTAATTTTATTTATGAATCAAATCACATATAACCTTTTAAAAAAGACCATTAAAAAAGAAATTATTTTCTTGATATTTTTACATATTTATATTGTAATCTGTATGAGAAAAAATAAATAATATTTTTATATACAGATATCTTCTTTTGGAAGTATATAAAATGTAAAGAATGAAAACATTGAAAGAAATTAATTTAAATTAAACAGATCAGTTTTTACATACATATATGTAGTTCATAAACCTTTTTTCTCGTTGATGACTTGAATCATATCAATTTACTTGAGAGTTTGTTTCCGGTACTGCAGCACCATCATCTATTTCGATTGAACTGCCCGGCCTAAATCATACGCCCTATTTGCTTAAATGCGTTATATTATCAATTGCAACTAGCGTCATAAAGTACGCTTCCGTGGTTGACGCAATTTAATCAGACCAGTGAGCCGCGCGTAGCCGTGCCATTCATCAATTCAAATAAGCTGCAATCAAAGTTGGTTGGACGATGCAGTGTCTGTCAGTTGTATTCGGCGCCGGCCGTGTGAGGTTCGTATAGCGCAGCAAGGGAAACGATAACAAGCCTCTCGCCGCGCTTCCATGTCAATGCGATTTTGCTCTATCTGGCATCGCGATTCGCGTATCTGCAAACTCAAAACGGAACGTCGTTTCGACCGCGATCGCGGAACCCCTTTCGATGCAATTCAATCGTACCGAACCTAAAACTGCTGCATCCATGAATATCTGCGTAAACTCATCCCTAGCAATTCTTCACTTCGAATAAAAAACCAATTTTTATTTTAAGATATTTAATTTAACGCTTAAATATATCGTATATTTAGTTTAATTTTTATTTTTTATGACTTTACATTTATTTATAAACTACAAAGAATGTAATGTAATTATAAGAATACAATTTATGTTTACAGAAATAATGTAGTTATTTTTGTATTTACATTTGTTTTCTTTCATTTAAATTAAAATTACATATAAATTAAAATTATATTTCCGTATAGTCATTTCGTTGTAATTTTTAATTTAAATTTCCGTTGTCTGCTACAGTTTTAGCTTTAAATCTGTATTATACGTCTTTCCCTATTTCTCAAGCTAATCGAGCATATATCAAGTTTATCAAAATTAGAGTAAAACAGTTTCGAACGTTGCACAGTTTAATTGATCGAGCTTTAGATTCATAAATGTGATTCTTTTGTTTACAATAGTTTTTAAGTTTTACGAAGTTTCGCGCGATGAGACATATCTGCGTTAAACGATTTATTATTGCTTCGTGAGACCGAGTTAAATTGACCGTGTATTATGAAATAACTAACGGTGCTTGTGCCTGCAATCATCGTCGATTGAAGTTAATTTCATTGGCGGACGGCATCGGAGGGAGAACTGGGACGATGGCTTCATGGCCATCTCGATTTTTTTATTGCACGAACATGTCGAACTTTTTATTGGGAATCGCGCGTATCCGAACACGAAGCGGAACGCTTTTCGCGTTTTCGTCCAATTGCCCGTGCAAGAAATAATAATTTCTTCTCGAAAACCAATTACGATCGATTAATGTAACGTTGTCTGTTATGTTTACGATGGCCCGATTACAGACAACAACGTAGCACTAACGATGCCACGAGATAATGCATTGTGCTATATATTGAGCCGTGCTGCTATGCATATTAACATCCGACTGGCAATGTCTCGATAAACTAAACAGGATGCACTTCAAACGCGCCCACTCTAAATCGCCGCGCACAAAAGTATTACTAATAAATTTATTCTGCAATCGAAATTAAAGGCAATTACAGGCAATTTAATTTCTATTCGTATAATCGGTATCGAATGTAATTACTTTCATTATAATTAAAATAGAAACGATCGGATTATTTCACTCGCTTCTGCATTTTATTTTGCTGCTTCGTGATATAATCTTACTAAGACATTCTAATCTACATTTGTGGAAGCTTTCGGTTTGTGGGACGATTTTCCATTGTCATAAAACGGAGCGCGGAGTGAATAAAGATACAAATATTCGAATGGCGGGCTACTTATGAAGCTCGTTTCTACCGTTTACGACCTGTATTGTGTCACTTCGTGCAGAAATACGGAAATTTTACAACGAAAAAGCTCGAGAATGCATTCATGATCGTATCTATAAATAACATTCCATAAAATAAAGTATTCGAATCGCATGCTATCCCGTTCTTCTCTTAAGAAACACATTCAAGTCGTGTTCGAATGGTAAAGAATCTCACCATTTGCGAAGCAATAACAAGAGCAATAATCAAAAACATAAAGAAATTACGACCGTAAAGCTATTGCTGGCTTCCCTCATAATTCGCGATATACTTCCGACATGCCGACAGCCTAATGGCTGAATAATGAGAGGCTATTACGAATACTGCGTGAAGAAGCAGTCTGCAGTTCGCGGATTTAATGCGGGCGTAATAGTAAATGCAAAAAGCTAGAAATCGAATATCGTGTACATTCTAAACTATTTTTTATTGTTCATTGATGAGAAAAAAAATTTGTTTTGAAATCTGTCTTTCGACAATGTTTATTGAAAATTATTGTATTAATTGAAATGATTAGAATAACTATAAACGGATATTTAGAAATTTTATAAAATGCGATAATATGAAAATTGATTAGTCAAGTAAACTTTTGATTGCTTAGCATAAAAGCCGAATATTAAGCAGCTTAATATTTCTCGCTTTCTTTTCTCATTATGGTGAATTTACAATTAGCGTTCATAAGAATTCTTGGTTGGTTAGCACGCGGTGAAGACAAAAGGTTCTCGCGGAGGGAAAAATTGGTGAAAGGCCAGAGGTGAAGAAATGTTGGATTTTGAAAGCGAGTTAATACAAACTCGTATAATTTTCGTCATTTCAATTTACGTCATAATCTCAAGCTATTTATGATACCGCGCCAAAAGATAGCGAGAACTATAACACAGTATACGTTGGATCTCATTCGTAACGAATTATCGTCATATCTCGATCTTCCGGCAGAGTACAGGTTTTTATTCCCCTTCTGTTATTTTCTTTTTCCGCATTTCCCTTCGCAGAAGCTACATCGCGATAAATTTCTCACGCAGCGCGCAGCCGTGCTCGGTCAGCGTCTGTTCAATATTTGTGTTGCTACTGATTTTGTTTGGAGTCATAACATTTGGCTGGTATGACGATCGTGAGCCCAATATTGAATCATTTCATATGCCACATTTAGATGAAGCAACTATAATCGAAGATATACCGCTTGCAATAGAACGGCGTATTTTTTAGACGAGAAATATACTTTATTGTTAGCAAGATCGATGACATTTCTATTAATTTTTCCTTAACCTTCGAGAATAAGTCTATTTTCACGGATCTCTTTAATCCAATGATGCAAAATAGAAAAAAATATCCATATAAAATGTTTAAAAGATGCTAATGTATTAATCTTTATTATAGATTTGTTGATAATAAATGGAAATAACGTGTCTTTGCGGAAGCTAAGATATTAATCTGATATCTTATTCGTTTTCCTTTCCTTTCTTTTATGAGAGTATCATTTAAATATTCAAATCCGCGGACAATTATTATGTTATTGTATTTTATCATATTAATTACAAGTGTATAAATCGAGAGTTATGGCTGACTGCGATAATATTAAATCTTGCACTCTACAATTTACAGTTTAACATAATTGACAGATTTAATCTGATGGATACTACTGCTCACGGGATGATTAATGCCACTCAAAAATGATCGACGTTTCTTCCGCTCATTGACGTTCGCTAGTGTTATTATTTATGGCGTTATTAGTCACGTAATTTAACTGCAATCCTTCATTTCCCGAACAACTTAATTAATGCACAACAAATCATAAATACATTACAGTGAGGATACGATCGATTCAGTAATTCAGAGAATTTCTCAATATCTCTCTTAATATCTCTCTCTAAAGATGGAGAACATGCGTTATAATCACTTATTTTCCTCGAGATTTGCTTTTTTAAATCAAATTCGATTACAAAAATAAATTTATCGCTTTTATCATATTAGTTTTTATGCTTTGCAAATTACTTTCGATCGTCGAATCTTTTCCACGTTATTTCACAATAGGATAATGAAGATTACGAGTGCCCGAGTGGTCGAATAATTCGATTTTCGGAGTTTACGGCAATATTTTAAACGCCATTTTACACGAGAACTATTCCTTACAGCCTCTTCTGTTATCGCGTCGGCGTGGTGAATTATATGTTTCGAAGAGAGAAAAACAGGCGGAGAAAGAAGGAAGAAAAAGGAACAAAAGAATGAATGGAAGTTTCTGTTCTTGCCATATTCCTCCTTTTTGTTTTTCACGGAGAAATGAAAAGAGTCTATGCTTTTTCGTATGCTCCTTCTCCTTATTTTCCTTTTTCTTACTAACCCATCTTAAATATTCACGTTTGAACTTATCTCGGATGAATTTATTTCAGGTAGAAATCATGTAATGCTAGCCATTTGAAAATATCTCTTAATTAGAAAATTTTTTGCAAAAATCTTTTGTTTTAGAACATTAGTTTTAAAATTTTATTTTGTTAAATATACATACAATCATATTTTAATAGAATCTTTTCGATAAAGTTTACTAAAAAATACGTGATTTTAAAACTTAAGAAATGCAAATCCAGGAAAGTGGTATGCAATCATTAAATAAAGAAAAAATACGTCTAATCGTATCTAATATCTTATAGGTTTATTTATATAAGAAATTTTCAGAAATACGACATACATTCACAGTGAAATTATGTTAACACTACAATGTTCCTTCTGAATTGTAGATCGCGATTGAAAATTTAAAGGCACCTTTACGTGTTAAATTTCTAAATACGAAAATGCAGTGCAAAAGTTTCTTCTTTATTTAATTTTTTAATGAACTTTGCTGCAACTATCAACTGCTGTTATCACATGTAATTTATAATAAAGTACGTGGACTGTATGAATATAAATCATAGTGTAGACAGCTATGAGGTTATAATGGCTTCATTCTACATTATATTCTTCCGCAGTTGTCAACTCGAAGAAACTTAGCAGACGGGTGTTGCTCATAAAATTAATAGCGGCAAATCGAAGAAACTTTCCTTCCATGCATCATAGAGAACACCGAGTTAGAAATGCGAGCGCACAATATTTTTATGAAGATTCATTATTAATATTGTTTTATGACTCGATAAAAGATATATATCACTCCGCTATACTCACAGTATGTATCCGAGTGTCTCGTTACTCTAACAACATAACAGAAAACAACAATCTAACAACAAGCATCAAACATAGATTTTCATCCATCGTAGAAAAGTTTCGTGCCATTTGAAAATATAAGAAATAATCTCAACATATCACAGAATTTCGATATGTTACAACGGGGGTACCCCCATTTTTATAAGATTTAATCGCCGAAATGTTTACAGCTATATTATACATATAATAAATTAAAATTCAGACAAGGATCTTTGATAATATTTTTTATCAAAATTACGATCTTGATATAACAGTCTGGTCTTCCGTAATATTTTGAGCAAATATTCTACATATTATGAACAAATTCTCAAAAAGTGTATTATAATTAAACAAGCAAATAATCTACTTTCTTATAGAAATAGAAAGAGTGAAAAGGAGAGAAATATTTCTGTTTAATCTATTAGCTTCGTTAATAACTATGCTTAAAACACAAATTCTAGTAGGTTGTTAATAAACAATATTTTTAGACTGACATCAATAAAAATTATGAGTAGTACCATTCATGCGCGATGGTCGCGTACGGGAAATGCCACGAAATTACAACTTTGTTTTATCACGTTAACCGCATATTTCTATGACACACTTTTCCGTGGCATGTGGATAAGTTATCGATAGTTTGTATCGCGTGCAGATGCCGCGCTAGTGATATAAATTCCGCTATACTAATTCTGTGCATCATCGGTGACGCATTTTGCAGCGAAAATGTCGAACTTCTTTACAGTCGCGTCGCGTCGCTGCGCTGCGCTAAGCGCTTAAATGTCTTCGGGAGTGCTATTTATCGATTTCTGAAAGATGGAACGCGATGATGGTATAAATTATGCATGAAATAATAGTGCGCGCGAATCTATCGCTGTCGTAATTCGTTTTGCGCTATAAAAGTTATAAAAGGTGCCCCCCTTTTCGCGACATGTTGATGAATTTAAAGTTCGTGAGATCCTTTTCTGTTTTTAGTATTAAATATTTTTAGTAATAAAACCATTTCGTATTGGTCTCTTTTTGCCAAAAAGTTACTTTTACTTACGTAAAATTAACTGACACGGTTTTTCTGAAATTTAATTTGCGAGTGCTTATTGATTTACACCGTTAAATATATTTTTATAATTTAAAATTCGCTGAAAATTCTCGCTGAAGAAGAAGTTCGTCGAAAATTCGTTACTAAACTGATAAACATATTATGCCATATGGGAATTTGCGGATATAATCCAATAAAATGAACCAGTAATATTATTATATATAAAAATAATTTTTATATATAATCTTTAAATAATAATTTATGATATTATGACAAAGTAGGTTTTGTAATATAATGGAGAATGTTTTTAAGTAGAAATAAAAAGAATTAAAATGCCTTAGATATGGATCTGTTGCAATATGACGTTATCGGTCGATGTAATAATGTAGTGTTCAAAGAATAAAATAATAACCCTTCCCATTTTTCCAAGGCAATGATATTTGGAGCTCGCTCATACACGGCGAGCCGCAGCCAAATGTCAGGTGTCATGAACAGTTAACTGCGATGTAAAACAAAGTTCATACTGCGGCCGATTAATTTTAATTTAAACGGAAATGCGGCCTACTTTAATTGTCCGGCGAGTTGACCTGGCGGTATTCATTTCGCGGATTGTTACGTCTGGAAATATATCGGCTCTGAGCCCAAGAATATCTGTGACAAAGATAAATATGGCTGAAGCGATTGGATCTAACATTAACGGAAATATGATGAAGGATAGTTTATCGCTGGAGAAAGAAATTACCCGAAGCGTGTTTAACTTTATCGTGGTTCAGCCAGATTAAAGAGATTTCTATCGGTTCTCTTTAGCATGCCATAAAATTCTATTGATTTTCACCGGGAAATTATTACAGTGAAATAAATATGATGCCGCTGTAACGTACATTAAATTAAGTAAGTTAAATTAATTGCTATAAAGCCATCCTAAAATTTATCCACATTTATTATTGATTGGAAATCAAGTAAATAATTATAGTAAACAAAAGTAATTTATAGCAACAGGTCCAAATTAATTTTATTCTTAATTATAGATTAATTAATCGAAAATTTAATAATTAATGCTCTTGACCTGATATTTTTAATGTATCAATCGTTGAAACACAAAGAAAATGTAAAGAAAAAGAATAAAATTTCAGATATAGGAAAAAATTCGATGTTGTTCTCAAAGTCAATTTATTCAGTCATTTTTTTTTATTGTGAATGAAGGATTTATCTATTATATTTAGTATTTAATCTAAATCTGCCTCTAGTATTACTATTTAATTATAAATAACTATAAACTGTTAATTTGAAAAATCTCTTAAGTCGCAAATAAAACAATTATGTATAAGAATGTGATATTAAAGCACTTCGAATTTTCGCTTAGTTAGTAAGTTGATAAGCTCTTTTCAGTTTCTATCAGCGAACGCTTCGGTTAATGAACGACTCCGAGTTTTCTTATCGTTCGCTAGGATCGGCATGTTTCCCTTTCGTATACGGCACGTTTTTGAAAAGGGGGATGGAGAGGAACAAGTAAAATGACCGAATCACTCTCCTCGCAACAATATCGTTATGGGACTTGTACGAATTTCTCTGCCGCTTAAGGTGAGGTTGCTCCAAAGGGCTCGCGTGATCACGTGTCTCGTGGAAATTAAATGTAGCGACGGGGAAAACGGACGACGGGTATCGTAGCTTTCGTAGGTTTGAACGACCTTGATGTTTTACGTATCATCGATATTTTACGCAGCTTTGCGTCGCGGGATATCTCGCTTGGTGTACAACATTCGATATACTAATTCGATTCCGAGCTCTACGGTCATTAATATGTTAAATTGACGGTGCATAAACGAAAAAAATCACTTCTTTATAAAAGAAATCTTTTAATATTTAAATTTATACAAATGTAGATTTAAATTTTCTGATTAATGGAAAAGTTAATGTCTGATGTTTTGTAAGTTGCGGGAATAAATTTGTAAATGGATAATAAAATCTTTCTTGATTTTGAACAAATTCTATGTAGACTCTACTTTGACAGAAATTTTGAGATAATCGCGGGTAGTCACGCACAATTTAGAATTAAAAATTGAAAATTTTTGCTTTATATAAAAAGCTTATTACTTTCAAGATATTGTAAAACCAATTTTATATATCTAGCAAAATTAATTCGAATAATGATTTTGATAAAAATCGAGCGAGAAGCTATCGTCACTTCCGTATGCATATTTTTGTTTTAAAATTTTCGCAGTACTCCATTATTTTTCTTCCTGCCGAACGTGTTATATTTCGAGGATGTATCGGATTTGGCCGAGCTCTGTTTCAGGGTAGAATTATTCATCGCTGTGAATCAAGAATAATTAAGTGAAAGTTAACCCAGCAGCGCGAAATTAGTAAAAATTGTGTCGCAGGCACCGAATTGACGACGGTAGCAATAGATTTCCGATTTCTGATAAAACTCCGTAAGAAGTCCGTAAGAAATGGGTCAAAATAACTTTGAAAGGAAACAGAAAAGGAAACTACGTGACGTATCTTCATCAATGCCATTCAGCAATTTTCTTTAGTTGTTAGCTTGACCTAGAAGTCATGTACCATCAGGTAAATTATAGATTTTTGTCGAGTTTCGAGTTAATTTTTTCTTCTTTTCATTGAAGGCCGCTTCGTCATTTCATCGCTTTATTGTTTTACACAAGCTTTTAACTCGCGACATTAAATGTCCAACATCATATACCTAAGCACCAAAATAAAACTTTATTATAATATTATAATGAAGTTCATCTTAAATTAGTTTGAAGGTAAGCAAATTGTATATAACAATTAATTTTATATACATAATTAATAACGATTAGCGTAGATAGAAATAAAAGTTTTCTAAATTGTCGTTTTTTTACTAAATAAAATTTAAATTAAAAAATTTTTATTTTTTAATCCGAAATTTATATCAAAATCTTCGCGAATACCATGATAAACATATATAAATATTATAAGACGAGACCGACTACTTAATAATGTAGATTACATTTTCTTTCTGAAACACAGAGTTCTTGGATTTCATGACAGATAATAGCGAGGCGATATTCGGGTCGTTTCTTCCGTATACCTTTCTTGCCGAATTGTCAATTTGCGTATGTACACAGTAGACAGACGATGGAAATGTCGCGGATCAAGTATCGCGCACGTGATCCACCTACGATGCGCCTAAACTAGATATTGAAAGCTTGCGGCTTCACTCGGCATTCGGTGCGAGACAATTACATTAACAGTATCCTCATCTATATTTAGTTGGAAAAATGTTTGCCTTTCTTGGGGGGGAGACGCACATATAATCGAAACGTCCCGGAGGTTTTAGAAAGCGATTTATTTTATACCAACCCAAGTTACTTTCCCTCCTTTTAAGAGAAAGGATTTTGTGATCATTTTTCTCGGATAATTTGTGTAAATTTTCCTCCTTCATCATTTAACCCATTTTAAATGCGTCTCAGTCAATATCTGAAATATGCATTTGTCTCTCTCCAAAATACTCGATAATTTTTATATTCGTCCCAGAATCTATCGTTGCAAATATCGCAAATCGATGGAATAAATAATTAATTAAACTGCAATAATAATATGGAGACATTTCAATACGTTTCAATTTCGGAATCGTTTTACAGACCTCAATAGCAGCACACAAAAATCAACATGCGACGTTATCTTTCCCACTATATGGAAATTATGAGGCGCGTTTTTGCGATCCGGTATACACAACGGTTGTATATATCATACAACGGAAAATGCTGACGGGAGTATATCAACAGAATTACCGCAAACTAGTTTACCATACTCGTGTCATAGAGAAGCGGTCGGGGTGGAATCTGATAATGATGATGATACCGGCCGATCTGGAAAAAAAAACCGTAGGATTTTCCTCGCCGCGGAGATCGCGACGCCAAAAAAAGCGCAATAACTCTTTAAGGGTAGCGAAGCGTTGCATCCGATAAATAATGCTTTTCCATTCTTGCCGAATGTTCTATTCTCTCGAACCCGCGCTTCGTGATATTAAAGATACATTAACTCGCCCGGTGAACCGGTAGTTTTTGCTCTGGTTGCGACGGGAATAGCGCGAAAGAAATATGACGCTCGCTTCTTTTCATTTTGAAAAAGCGAGCGTAAGAGGAGAGCAATAACAACTCGCCGGTCGTTCAAGAAAGATTCATTGCTCTCCCGTATAAAGAAACTAACGAGCTTACTGAGGCTTAAAAGGTCTTTCTTCTTGGTCACGCTGATGTCGGTATTGAACTGGTACTCGAGCACTGTGGATAAACGGATACAAACCGTGTCCGTTACGATGATTTACGAGTGCAAAGTTTAATTGAAATTATGTTAACGTAATTCTTATATGTTGCAGTATTTTGTCGTCTGTAATCTTGAAAGAGAAATCTTCTAACAATTGTCTTCGTAATTAAATCTCCAGAGGAGTTCTCTTTGTAGTACAAGAACATTTTATAATTTTATTTTACATCCAATAGCTTATACGGAAAAAGAAAAATTGAAATATTATACACTATATTAATTTCATTACGCGTCTCTCTTATCATTTTATTCTAGAAGTAATAACTGTATTACTTTTAGAAAGGATTAGTTAACGTTGGAATTTAATGGAATGTATTTTGTATCTCTTGGAAAAAAAGGATTTTGGAGTAGTATTTTTTATAAAATTAACTCACACTATCAACGTCATATTTTTATAGAACAAAAATTGAAAGAATATTTACAGTATATATTTAGTGATATATATTCATACCAATCATACTACTATATAAAGGGAATTTAACAAGATTAATGAAGTTTGAGGTTTTTCTTTCTGCCTGTGTTGACGCTGCTATTGACCCGCTACTTCAGCATCATAAATAAAATTCAGTACGCTCGTGCGCGTACACTCTATTACAAATTATGATCAAGCGTGTAATGGAAGTTGCATTAATACGATTTTTACGTTATTCCGATGGACAAATTGCTAAAGTTTTCTCTTGCCAGATCAAACGAGAATCTTACGAGAAAAATATAAAGGTTTGTTTATCTTTCTGCCGCGGTAATTTTCGCTTTGCTGAAAAATTCAAAGAATAAATCATAAAACTAATAGCCAGATCTCTTTTTTTTTTTTTGTTCAATTGCCAAGCCGAATTCGTATTTATTAACCTTAAAACTATGAACTTGCAAATTGCATCTTTCATTTACAATAATACGGCAAATTCTGCGTGAAATGCGGGACTGTAATTTTCATCTAACAATTCTCTTTGTTTCAGATCGCTACAGGATTCCAGGATGACGCACAGGACGAAGGATCCTCGGATACAGACATTGCACGAGAGGTAAGTACCATTCTCTTTATGCGCATCCCTTTTTAGAGATTACTTGTTGTAAATGTTGTACAATACACGCTTTATCTTTGTGATTGTTTAAACGATCTTGATCAAAAGATTAAGATGTTATCGAAGGTGCGAACATTGCATACCGACATATTAAGCGAGCATTACCGACAATTAAGTTCACATTTCACGTCTGATAGCTCAATAACGTGAGGCGTTCTCACCGACTGGCGCCCAGCGCGAAAGGTCTGAATATAAAATACTTCGAGAGCTCTGGAGAGTCGTTCGATAAAATTCCGAACATTTTGCGAAATATGTAGATTCAAAGTTTTTTTTTCCTCAATGAATGTGAGTCTCGCCAATAGCGAAGGGAAACTGAAAGAGGGAGTAATTGAAGGAATCCAACGTGTTGTGACCCACATAATCTCCCGACAGATCCAACAGGGGTTCCTTACTTGAGAACAGGTCACGAATAGTCGCGGTCGATCGATTTTTAATATATAAATAGATGTGCAGCGCACGGACACACGCGCGCGAATTCGCTTAATCTTTTCCGTTGCCCTCCTCGCGCCGAACCTTCTCGCTTCTCTTCCTTGTTTTCTCTCACTTTATATCTCCTCCTGGTGAGATCCCCCCCATCTCTCTCTCTTTCTCATCGCCACTTTACTCTTTCAGTACCGCCGACCTCTCGCACCATCCACCCTCTTGTCTCTCTCGCAATTCTTTCCTCCACCTCTGTTTTAAGTCCCTTTCGTCTGCTCCGCGCACACACGTACAATTCTCCTTCCTCCCTAACCCGACAGATTCTCTTTTCTTCTTTCGTATTCCTTTTTTACTGTCATGCACCTACCGTTTTCCCGCCACCTTTGTTTCACTCGCTTTACGGTCGAAGAAATTTATTTACAGAAACGAAAGTCGCGCACGTTCGCCTGATATTTGCTCTCGGGCTCCTGGCAACACTCGGCGATATAAACTGGAAATACGCGATGGTTGAAATTGCATCGCGCGGCGTCGTGTTATAACGATCCTCGCTCGCGTGGTCCTTTAACATTTCCGAGGCTTTGTGAATTTAAGATATGACTATGATAAGTTGGCAGCTATTATACCTAACTGAAATCGCGCTCTGGTTTCGCTGAAGCTCAATATGTAAAATTTCTTTTATAGTTTAAAGAAATTAACACTGAATAACTCTCACAAGGGACATGTTACAACTAAACCGATTTAATTTCTTTTAAATATGTTAAGCATAAAAATTTAAGAAAAAAAACATTTTAAAAAGAATCAAATCGGTTCCAGGCAGTTGTAACGGTCCTCCGTCAATCTATATTGCAAATATATTAGACGATTTAAAAAGTAAACTATTATCTGTAGATAATTTCATTCGACGATGAGTTAAAGATGAAGAAATAAAGATGGGAATATATCCACGAGATTGCAAACTCACCTCGTCGTAGATGAAATTGTCGATCTCTTCCAATGGCCTGCCATAGAGATCGTTCGGGAACGGTTCGAATTTGTTTGGCAGGCGCGCGCCATCCTCCACCGACATCTTTCTCTTCGGTTGAAAACCATATTCGCGCACTAATTGCACACTCTTGTTCTCCAATCTGCTTTCCTTCGTGAACGGCTTGACCGTTTGCTTGCCGCCCTTGCTGCCGGGGGTTCTCGCACCGGACGACCTGCCCTCGAGCTTGGATTCTCTGGTGTCGGGAACGTCGCCCGACGCGGCCTGCGGCGTCACGACGTCCGCCTGAATCTCCGCGCTTCCGGAATCGCCGGTGCCGGAATCGGCGGAGGTACCGGCGGTTCCGGCCAACGGTGGCCGCAGTCTCGTGCTGTCCTGCGTTCTGGAACCAACTCTCTTCATCGGCGGGGATTCGCTCTTCTTGGACTCCGGTGAGGTCAGCTTTTCCGTCCCCGACGGACTCGTGACTCCATCCGCCTTGTCGACGTCGACGTCAGCGCGCGTATCCGACGATTTAGCGACCGCTTGCGGATACTCCTTGCTCTCTTCCGACAACGGCGAGCTCGGACGTTCGTACGGCGACGAACTTGGACGTTCTTCGTCATCGACTTGGTAGACTCTCGTCGCAGTCTTGGGGCAAATCTTCGATGGCCGCGTACTCGGCTCCTCGTACTCGGTATACTTAGGCGGACTTAGACCCGAGTACGGTGGCGGCGATTGCCCCTGGTCCCCGCTGGGTCCCGTCGACGAAGAGATGCGGGGCGAGGGTGCTTCGGGGCGTCTCGGAACTTCCCCGAAACGGCGCGGCCCAGCCGCTACCCTGGAATCCTCGCCGGCAATCCGCACGTCGACGGAACTTCCTCTGGGCGATGCACTTACGCTAGTTCGTACGAACGATTCTCTCGAGCCGGCAGGAAACTCGGAGGACCCACGGGCAGACGACCTCTCCGGCGAAGCCTGCACAGGACGATCCTCCGGTCGCCTCGACCAACCTCTTTCCATCGGGAGCGAGCCATGATGTTCCCTCCGTGCTAAATCCGATAATCCGGCAGATTCTCGATATCTGCCTGCGACGCCGGATCTTCTGAATGGCTGGGGTGTTCTGGAAGTCGCTCCTCTGAGGTAATCGTCCGAGTCCCTGCTGCTTCCCGGAATATCGAGGCTCCTCTGACTACCGCCGTCTCTCGGTCGGTCGTTCGGATTCCCGGTGGGCCCGTAAATTCCCTCCTTGGCCAACTCATCCAACTCCTCTCTGCTCAAGTTCTTCACGTAGAGCCCGGCCACCCGGGGTCGGTTCGTGAAGCCATTGTCCTCCGAACCGCTGCTCGGAGGGCTGGGAGGACTTTTATACCCCTCGCTCCCGCCCCGCCGAGATGTCATTGGGACCTTTGCTCGATCATCCCTTTCGATCCTGTACCACTTTCGTCGGCCTCATGCTATCGCTAGATCGCCTTCGGTGCTCTATTGCTGCCGATCGATATCCACCACGCTGTTATTGATTGACCAACCAGCAGGATTTTGAAACGCAAGGGATTACGCGATATATCGTGCCAACCAACGCTTCCGGGCTGCCGATTTGTCTTTACTTATCTCGTCGATTTGTACGACGCTTCGATCACTGCGATTGCATCTGGGCTATTTCGGAGCGCTGGCTCAACTTCTGCCGCAACGCCAACGAAAGCTCGCGTGAGACATTTTTTTCAAACTGTACTTCACGTTCGATTACACCTTCGTCAATTAACACTCGTGAAATATTTTTTTGAATACAGAAATCGTGTTTTTTTTTTTCAAACGTGTAGAATCACGCGAGCCGCAAGGTTGGAAGTTCACAATATAAAAGATAGCAGCTTCGTAGATTCATATATCGATGCACTGTGCTGCAAAACTCCACACTACGCGATGGTTTATTTTTCCGGTATCTTAGCTTAGGGTGACTTGCTAAGATTACAGATAAGTAGGCAATATCCGATACATTTATTATTGACGACCAATAGCGGAAGAACGCCGGAGAGCGTTCGCGTGTGATGGATGACGGCGGGGACTTCTTGACCTGCTCGCAACCTGCTGTTTCCTGCACTTTGAAGTTTCTAGTGATTCCGCTTGAAAACAACGACGCGTGTCATTGCGTGTCTTGACAGATCACGACGATAAAGCGCGTGCAAGGCACGGATTCGACGGTGTCTTTCGAGCCTCTCGAAATCACAGAGAAGGTTCGATCGGATCAGCCCCCTCAAGTTATACCGTCGCTCAACGAGCCTCTACCCTCGCCGCATCGTCGAGAGCGGTTTACACATACTCGCGTGGTATACTCCTCGTGTCGTGTCGCGACTTTAAGAGGTCAAGGAGTCCGTGCCTGCACATAGCTCACTCCGAATGTCGACGGCTGCCGAGTGTCATGGTACTACCTGCTATAAGCGATCGACCAGCCCGCGGAGCTCTCCGAGCCGTTTCGCCGACAGTCCGGGTGAATTTAATCGTAAATATATGCGTGTGGTAGCGAGTGAAAGTCGACCACGTGAGCCCTCGCGACTCGCGCCGTCATCGATCATCAACTACGTCACTGTGGCACGTAAACCGTCATGTAAATCGTATATTGCCAGCGTGTCGTATGTCGTGGACGAGAGCGTCCTGCGAATCGATCGCGGTCCCTCGATCGATGGCTTGATCAACAGTTCGGAAGCGCGGAAACGCGTCCCTGATGGGTTCTTATTCCTGGTCGTTCGCGGGTTCTCGTTTTTACTTCCGTTTCGCGCGAGGGTGAAATTTGAATACGAGTGCACGTCGGAAACACACGAGACGTCGTCGTCTGGCCAGTCGATCACCCCGATCCTCTCAACGTTCGTTCGCGTACCGGCGGGATCGCGCGAGGAGGACCCCGAGGGCAAACGGTCGGCGACTAAGCGGCCAGGACGCGATTAGTTAAGCTGTTCGTGTACACCGGCCGAACTGGGAGGGAAGGCGCGTCCGCCCACACACAATCGCGCTCTCGCAGAACAGCGTGGTCGGCTCGTATCAGCGTACCACTATCATCACCAGCACCCACCACCACGAGGCGTCGGGAACGGCGGCGAGACCAAACGCGGTCGACTCCGCGGTATCCCCCACGGTCAGCACTCACTCGTCACTCGTCATCCGGCGAGGTACGGCGGTCGTCGCGACACGAATGATAACGGCCGGGCGAGGGGTACACATCGACGGTGAAGACGCGAAGAGAAAAGCCGGAAGCGATAAAGAGGGACAGTCCGCGGTGAAGAGAGAAGACGTTCGAGAGAAGAGGGAAGGATCGAGCGAGAGAAAGATAGAAGGACAGAGATAGGGGGAAAGAAAGAAAGAGAAAAGAGAGAGAGAAAAAGAGAGAGAGAGCCGTGGTGCACCCTCGTCGTATAGTCCGGTAAATTCTGCTCGAGCGGGGGTGCAAAATCACGGGCGTCTCTTCCGAGAGCTGTGGCGGCACTGTCGGCACCGAACCCCCATCGGTACCGTGCGCGCGCGCGCGTATCGAACCACCCCGAGCCGGAGAACCCCGCCGGCCGCACGGAATCTTCGTCGACGTAGACCCGCGTACGTATACGTATACAGGTAAACGCTGGGGCCTCGAGGCACATACACGCGCGAGAACGCGGTGAGAGAACGAGGGCGGGGGGGGGGGGGGGGTGGCAAGGGACGGTCGCGGAAATGGTGATGGTGTTAGTGGTCGCTACTGCTGGTGCTGGTGCTGGTGTGGTGGTGACGGCGGCGATGGTCGTGGGGGGTACCGCGTACCTGCACCTGCACGAACACCCACTGCTGCCGCTGACGCTAACCCCCACCCCGTGGATTCACAACGAGCGCAGCCAACCCCCCTGCAAGTGGTGGCGGTGACGGTGGTGGCGGTCGGCGGTGGTGGAGGTCGTCGTGGCGAGTGGCGAGCAGGATACGGCAAACAGGCGGACCGACCGGGCGAACGGTACCCCCGTTCCGCAGGACACGCGCTGTAATTAATCCGCGCCAATCGACACCAGATTCCGCCGGATGCGAGAGCAGCGGGTTAATGCGCGAAAACGGTGAAAACGGCACTCTCTTCTGCCGCGGGCGACACATAATTCTCGTCCTTATACGCGATTATCATTCTTACGGGTATAACGCAGGGATTTCGTGATAACGACGAACGCTATCGAGCGGCGAACGCTATCGGGCATAACGGATTTTCCGTTAGCGAAATCGGTAGAATCAACGATTTAGCTGGCGGCTGTGGTGATCGGCTTGCGGGCGATTAAGTTTAAGCGGCCCTCTTATCACGAAGCGTATACCAAGCAAATCGTGACATGGATTCTTCGCGGCGTAACATGATAACGTTATCAAGATTTTCGAGTAAATTTCTTCTTATAAATTATGAAAGCCGCGGTACTTTGAACTAAAAGTTCGTCGCCTCAACTTTCTCGTGGTATAAATTTAAGCAGGATTCTTATTATACACACCGATAATGAAGATAAGAGCAACTTTTCATTGTGCAACGTCGTCGATTTCTTATCTAACACAATGTATAATATAAGGGTCGAGCATCAAGGTGAAAATTTCGGCATAAAGACTTTATAGACTTTTACTTACGGCAATCTAACAATCTAAGTAGTTACAAATCTTATTATAAGCTGTGCACCGAGAAAATCAGAGAACGTTTACTTTTTCAACTTTACATAATAGCCGTAATAAAACCTCAGATAAAGTGGGATTTAGTAACCATGATTAATTTAAGTGACGTTGTTACGTCGACATTATTACGATTTTATCTCGACGGAAAGTTGAATAGGAGTATAATTAAATAAAGTACGTCAGTACATTAGTGAAGCGTATATCATTATGCCGCAATATAAAAGCATCGTCAATGTAACGGACTTTTATGGAATCTGTTACATTGTAAAACGTAAAAACTCTAGAAATAGAGATGCGAAACTTAATAAATTGTAGAAAAAGAAATCCTTAGCAGAAACTCAAGCAGACGCATGATTATCAAATTAGTAAATAAAATTAAATGTTCGAAGATCTTTATTAATTAAGCTTTTGGAAGGCGTTACTAATTAACGTTAATGCTCGGTGTGTGTTGTTAATTATTTGAAATTTAATGAAAATTATAGGATTTTAAGGAGATGAACTCATGTTCAAGTTTTTTTGAAAATATATTTCCTCTATCAATATCCATATTTTAACGGCGACCCAATAATCGATGTTAAAAGTATCAAGTACCCCTAATTTGTTATGATTAATCAAGATGAAGAATACAGACGATCTCTAGGTTTTCTTTTCCCCTTTTGGGAACTGTATTTTTCTCTTTTATTAAATGATTATCCTTCCCTTGAATTAAAACGGAGATAATCGTTCCGCGGAGTATAAATCCGACGGCTAAAGTGACATTAATAGGTGAAGTATGACCTATGCAGGGAGAATCTTAAGCACGCCGATAATATATGAGACGTTATTTTGCACTGGCCTCCACCTGGTCTCTCAAGCTAAACGTGATTTTCCCATCTAGTCGGATTTCCGTTGTCCAACGGTATATAATTCAGGGCGGAAAATCCATGTCGCATATTTCATTATTGCGATATTAGCGATGCTTCTCGTTTCGCCGTTTACTTCTCGGACAATATTGCGATTTGGAAACCGCGCTCGATCTCAAAGGTAACGTGTGTGGTAACGATGATTAATTATGCAGATGAGTGAAACGTGGTACCCTCTTTGTACGGCGTGGCTAATAACGTTTCTGATTCGCGAACGTATATGGATTTCGATATACGTTTCTCTCAGACTTACGCCACGCGAATTTCAATACTTATTGGATACTACATTACTCTCGGAAAGTATCTCAATGTATATTCCCACGAGTATAAGGTGAAGGTATTTTCGTTGCGCGAGAGTAATCTTGTTATAAGTTTCTCATCCAGCTTGAGGGCCAAGATGATTGAAATTGGGTTGGATAAATGCAATAAATTCTGGATATGATTCTCACAATGAAATTTATTGAATAAGTTTATTCAATTGTCAAACTGTTTATAATAATTAACAGGTAGTCGTTAAAGGATTCGCAATTACTGTGACGTTGAAATATCATCTAGTTTTCTATTTCTTATACATAAAAATAGCGTAATACACCGCCGAAGTTAGGTGACGCATAACAAGGAAGTAATTCGCAATTATTACGAACTCCCGCAATCAAATACAGCTGCTGCGCTGCAAGCAATTAGTGCGCGATCATTTTCATGGTATGTCATATCCATTTGTGTATATAATTTCTCTGTGAATGTTCCAATTCTCATCAAAGATATCTCGAAATTTGTCTTTGCTTTAATTTGCAGAAAAGTAATTTACCATTTTTATAGCATAACCTCGTGTAAAATTAGAATCTTTGCGATATTCAAAATTCAAATATCCTTTTTATTATTTTTTGAGTCTGGGGGGAGGAGGGGGTCGTCGAGATGTAGATCAAAGAAAATCTCAGCTTCCTCTTGATACTAGAAGATTATATATAACAGCTGCGTCTGAACATACATCTTGATACATGGTTCCTACAAAACCTTGTCCCACGGCATGATGCTTCGTAATATTTCTTGTAAGATAAGCTACTGATGTAAGATAAGCCACGATGCATGCATCGCCTTCGTATGTGTGATCAGCATTGTTTACGGTTTTCCATTCGTGTGGCATGTAGTTGCAACCGCGCTGAATTGTGAAATACATCTTGTCCTTGATTTAGTATTCAAAGGGATTTAGCTCGAGGACAAAACGCTATCCCGTGTTTATGAACATAGAATAGCAGACCACTTTCGTGGATTAATCGCGACATAAAGATTACATATTTCTATTTTATTATTCCGTTAACTTAGAATATAACATATTGATTGATTTTATAAAATATTTACACATGACTTATAGATGCATCGCGCAATGATCATAAGTAGAATTTTTACAAACGTGAAAATATTGAAGTTTTGCTGAACCAAAAGTTGTTAATAATGTAAGAAATCTATATTACATGTATTTTATAGAAACGAGAGATATATACCTCGAAAAATATATTTTATACAGTTCGCTGATTTTCAAGGAAAGAAAGAACCATTCGAAATATTCTTTACGTAAATCAGAACGTTCCTTAGAAAATTGTAGGTATATAAAAGAGCTTTGACAAATCACGCGTACCCTTTTCTCAATAAATATATTCTGAAATGATTGAAGGATTTTTATAACAACAATAAAGAGCATTGTCATTAAACGCATGGAGAGACGGATGTGCCGGATATTGCTTTCCACATCCATTCTTACGTGTCCAACCATCCTTACAGCGTGTGATTACAACTTCTCTTTCATCCACCTCTCGCGTGTCCTCCCGCACCATAATAGTCTTGAGAGACAGCGGAAAGGGACGACGAAACTCCACAATGTGGAACGTCATCAGCGGGACTTATGAAGGATAAGTTGTTCAAACCCCCGGAAACCGAGTCCTACTTAGGATTTATAGCACCGCGAACTTCTCATCTCTCGGCAAGTGCTGATGCCTGCTCATTTATTTATGCCTTCATGAGGGATTCCGTATATTCTTTTCAACAGAAGCGTGGCGGCTATTAATCTTACGTATATAATGCACAGAATTATTAACGTCATCTTTTTTTTTTGATTGCGCGAAAATATACATGCCTATGATTGATAATAGGAGTATTTAATGAGATAATATAATTCCTTGTTGAAAAACAGAATTCTCTATAAAGATTTTTATCTGCATGTCTCTTTCTCTAGTCTTTGAAGTTTTAATATTAAACATCTTGATAACGGAGCTTCCAAGTCGAGATTCTGTTAAAATAGAGTCTGGAATTCAAAGCGTCGAAGTCAGAGAATTCTGTGTTAAAATAAAAATAGTGTTTTATTTAAGCAGGGTTTTAATGTGCAACGTTATCACGATATTTAATTAACAAAAATTAAGGAGTTGTAAGAGGAATATTGCGTGACGAAATTTCGTTAAGAAAATATTCACTTTTGATCTGATTAAGAAGTCTGTAAATGTTTCATGTGCGATTTTTTAATGCGCTGCATAGATTTTAAAAAGATTATGATTTGCTTCGTTTCACGATCACCCGCGTAATAACGGGAATATGCAAATACAGAAACGAGGATTTGCATCAAGTAAGGCGATGTAATCGCGTTAAAACCGAGTACAAAGCATGTGCTATTGCGAAAAGTACCTCGCAAACGGAATTTCACTATTGTAAGTACGTCCGATACACGCGGAGAATAAGGCTCCTTTAGCCTCATCATATATATACCAACTTGATCCCTAACTCGAATCAAACTCTCCATTGTAATCTCCCCATTGTGAAACTTAGCGTAATATCTCTGCCGGTGACCGAATTGCCTTATCAGTTGAAAATTACGCGATATTACGCGGCATATATGCGTGTTCTACCGTTGCAACAAGTAGTGACCGCAGAAGACAAGTGGATTTAATAAAAATCGATAGGAATTTATTTGGCGACGTTAATGTCTCGGGAATTCTTTTCACAATTACATATCAGAGAAATAAAGAAATGCCAGTTCATAAATTAATTTAAAAAAAAAGTCAGAAAAGGGTTAAAAAAGGCATCATCTTACTTGATGCAAAACCTCGATTCTCAATCAAATATTTGTATTTTATTATAGTGATCGTGAAACGAATCATAATCTTTTTAAAATTTATGCAGCGCGTTGAAAAATTGCATA
>NW_020227210.1:24736-86943 GCF_003070985.1 Temnothorax curvispinosus
ACGTGTGCCGTCATGGTGGTGCTCATTGTCATTGTGGTACGATTTGAGGGATCGATTTGGAAGATAAAGAGGAAAGGAAAGATTCTCGTCGCGGAGGAATCACTAACTCGTATTTACCACGAACAAGGGTGCTAGTAAACTACGAAGTAAATCAAACGCAAAAAGATGCGTCTCACACTACGCCACGTCGCGTCGCGCGTTCTTTAGCCTGCTCGTTATACCGATGCGTGTTATATATCGCGCCGATTTTTTTTATCTCGAACGAACGCTTATCATTGTACCCAGAAAAGTGTCTGATACCATCCGCGTGTCATTGGTACCACCTGTGACTGCGTTTTAAGGATTTCACTTTATCTGTCGCGTGAAAGATGCCCGCTTAATGTTAGTACTACTTATGACTCATAAGATCGGGCTCAAGGATGCGAAATTGTGAGATAAATCGCAAAGGATGCTTTCTTAATTGAATCCGGTGTTAAGCTTTGTTTCTCTTGCAGTCTTTGTGTGTACGGCATTTAAACGTATTTATTCTAGTAAACATATTTATTTTAAGCAGCAGTTATCTTTTGTATGAATTTTATGGCTCCGTTGTTCAGCTTCGGAGTAATAATGGGAAAAAATTTTATTTTACATTTTAGAATTATACATATTTTTATGATTTATTATTGTCATTTTTATATTTTTTCGAAAGTGTTCGTTTTTTGTATGAATGTATATATAGGTTGTCTTCAAATTAGTAATATAGTTGAAAAGAGTGGTTCTTAATGAAAAAATTAATCAAAAATAAAGTAAAAGAATTTTACGCTATCAGAATTATTTCAAGTTAAAAATATATTCCTGTTTAACTTAAATCGTTTTGAGTCTTGGGAAAATGTTTGCGCGCGGGGATAGAAGTGAAATTAGAGACATTCCTTACCCGCGAGAGGTCAAAAGAGAAACATGTGAGTGAAAAACAAATCTCACTTGTCTAGAAAGTCACTGTTCAAGAGTTTAAAGAGCTCTATTGTTTCTTTCGAGTTTTCGTTTCGTTAAATTAGAGTATGAAGTTTACGAGAGGGGATATTTCACGTTCCTCGTATTATATTAAATTTTGTTTGTCCGCCGTTATACATATATTTGGTTCGTAGAATTTTTTATCTCTATATTCGTAAATGTCGGACTGACACACGCGAAGTGTATTTGTTATCTTGCATATTTAGCGACAAACAAATACATGTTATACGCGCGAAGCAATAAATAAGCCGAAAGCTAAATATGGAGACGCAGACATTTAGGAATCGCGACAGTCCGCTTTCGCAAAACAAAGCTTTGCTAAAGAAAACGAAGATGTATGTACATTATTCTTGCGAGTATTGTCAGTATTGATCGTGTTTTAACTACATACATACTCCGTTTGGCGTTTTATCTTAACACAAAAAAAGTACAGCAATATTTATGCTTTAATATTAACTTTAGCATTATACATTATTTATATATTCATAAAATGCCTTTTTTTTAAGCTTTACCAAATTAGTAGTAAAAGAGAATACGAATGTTATTTGCAAGAAGATAATCTACACTAGATAATAAAAAATTGCGTTTATTACTGCAATAATATACTTTATCCAACAAAATTCATTGACGTAATTTTTTATCTCATTTATCAGCTTCATAATTAAGTTTTATTGTACATGTATTTCCGCAGTTCTTTTTTATCATATTACCGTGTTGCAAGGTAGAGTAAAAGTGCTTAGTGCGAAGGAAAATTCACAAGGTAAGCGTAAAGGTGTACGCAACAAGAATAAGTCTCTCTATGTGTTGTGCCAATGTATGTAATAACAAATGTGTCGATATATACTTCTGATGGGCGTTGTCGGCGATGAGATATCGCATCATTATCTCATTACATTATAGACGGTCCATATTTGTCGCCATTGACGCACAGACTGGCGGTATGCAAATGATGCAATAGCGTACTTACATCTCGCGCGTTAAAAATAGAAATCGTTATTCAATTATCCTTTGTCCATCAATCCTGTCTCCATATGCGGCGTCCCAGTATTTCTGAGAAATGTAAGCTTGGAATCAATTTAGGCAACT
This sequence comes from Temnothorax curvispinosus, assembly GCF_003070985.1. Classification (NCBI taxonomy): domain Eukaryota; kingdom Metazoa; phylum Arthropoda; class Insecta; order Hymenoptera; family Formicidae; genus Temnothorax; species Temnothorax curvispinosus. The sequence goes on from NW_020227210.1 coordinate 26,813, forward strand.
GTATTGAGACACATACTCAGTTTTCGAGCTGTGGTAAAATAAAATAAAAAAAGAATTTTTTGAGGTTTTAAAGTAAAAAACAGAAATGTCATTACCGTTTAATTCGAAGAAGATCTACTTTGATAGCATATCAGTTTGAATCTTAGTGATTAAAATTGCCAAGAGAAATTTAACGAAAGGAGAAATTAATGAGACTTGGCATTTAATGATTGACGGGATTTATTCTCGTTGCGTAAACATTTACGCTTATCTCATGAATTTTTCTTCGTGAAATGGTAATGTATGATAAAAAGAACAATGGGAGTACAACCATGCATTCATATGTAAAACATAGTTATTATGTGAAAAACGAATATTACACATTCGTTTTTCACGTCAATTCTGAGATTGTGTTATAAAAATGCATGTTTCTTTTGTATGTTTCGAGAGTATATTGTTCAGAGTGTCAAGGCTGCACAAACACATCCCGTTGTTCTTATCTATCTTTAAGTTAACACACCTCGTTGCTTACTCACGTATTCAGTTGTAACCGTCTGAAACCACCGAAAATCGGAATTTATTGAGCTTATCATTTAACGTGAAAGAACAAAGGTTGAATTATGGAGAAAAACCGATTACAAATATGCGTTGCAGTATATAAAGCAGAGTTTACTACAATCTGAAGTTCATAATCTTCATTAAGATAAATGCTATTACTTAAACCGAGTTTATTACTCGATGATGTCTTCGACAGAAAAGTCAACTTATATTATTCCTTTATTTTTCCTCAAAATGATTTTTTGTAATAAATCAAAGAAACGTAAAAAGTTTCGTGATGTACATAATATAGATTGCATTTAGATATATTTAAAAATGTCATTATGTTTGTAGGAATAAACAAGCAGGGATAATATTGGTGGATAGTCATAGAAAAATATTTAACGGAACAATGAAGTATCACACGTTTGAAGTATCAAATAGCGCATATAACTATCATCAAAAAGTTAGAAAAGAGATTATAATAAATCTATCATACAAATTCATTTAAGAAAAATATGGATCGTAAAATAAGGGACAAGATCAGACATATCGTATGAAAATCTACAATCAAGTGTACATCAATCGTGTGACTGATTACTATAGACGTTATCAACAAACGTAGAGTAGGCTACGTGCAGAATGATTAAAATGATACAGTTTATGATAGTCGCCATTCGTGTTCTCGTTAGATTGCAAACATTAAGTAGCAAGAAAAATGACGTATATCAATATGGATTTAAATCTGTGAGGTTTTCACACTTCAAGCTCCTTGACGATAACGCTACCACTTCATTTAATTAATTATTTAACGTTTGTTACAAAAGAATTTGTTGATGTTATTAACATATAATTTGGCTGCGTTATTAATCCAACTTATCACTACATGAATAATTGATGCCAGGAAATCCGAAAAGTGCTCATCTAAAACGACAAACCGTATTTTTTTTCTAAGTTGAACGAAGAGAAAGCTAAAGTTAAAAATTGAATCGGGCTCAAAGTTGACATTTTCGGTAGTTTCAGTTCCGGAGGAAGCACTTTGTCTGCATTCCTCGTGTACGCAGAATTCAATACGCGCGTCCTTTAACAGTGCATCCGGTGCAACTGATATTAATGCGGTGTGAGAAGTGTGATGACCTCATTAATCGAGAATCAAGGTAAACACAATCTTTTGTCTCGCGTAAAAGGCCTTCGAAGATATCTAAGCTGTGAAAGAGATAAATAGAAGAGAGGAGAGTGCGAGAGAAGAAGATAATTATTTATAGCATAAAAAAATAATTTTCAAGATACAGAAAATAATATACAAACTTTATATGTATGCAAAAGAGGATATTGCTTTTGCGATATTCCCGGATATTCCGCTGTATACATAGGACAATAATTTCAAAGGGCGCAAGTTTAATTTTTAGATAAATGCAGTATATCTTAAACGCTTTAAGGCTCAGAATATGCGTATTATCAGAAACGCAGCTTTTGCCTTTACCGTGTCTTCTGATAATAAGAAGTCACTGAAATAATATTTGCTGCGGAATATCGCGTGGGAACTGCGCGTTGCACGTTGAAGCGAACGAAGAGCTAGGCAGAGATTATCCGGCCGTGAAACTCAATTTGCCAACCGGCGCGGGCGGCGGGACTTATGCCGAGTAGTGTTCGCGGACTCTTTCCGCGTTACGGAAGCGCGACGTACATACGTGCCGTGTGTGGGGCTTCGCGCGATCGATCGATCGAACGTCATGCGGCCGGGTCGCGGAGGAAATCACGGGAGAATTCTGAACGCGTTGTCGATCTGGCCGGAGTGCTGCGTGTCGATAAGCCATGAACCGCCCCCGTGGCACATGGCGCATCGCGATGAGTAACGCCATGGGCTTTCGTGTAAACGCGTCGGCGGCGGCGGCGGCGACGGTGGTTTAGTGATTTGTCGCGCATTGTTCGAGGGCATTGTTCGAACATTCGCCGCTCCCGGGCGTAGTTTTCACGTGAATTCATTAATTATCCTCGATCGCGAGGCGATCGCGAATCCGCACAGAATCCTCCGGCGCGCGATCGAACCTTACGCAATCAGTAACGAGTGCTATTTTAATACATGGATAATTGGTCCTCGATGGTGATTGTCATTTCGTCGACGTTGCATTCGAGTAAAGTCCGCTCGCGCGGTACATCGAGTCAATATGAAGATCTTCCGCAGGATCTTTCGAGGTAAAAAGAAGAAGCACATTGTGAACAAGAAGAGACGAGCCACGTCGAAGGCGAGGAATACGAGCAGGACGCGCGACGCGCACTTGCTGAAAGACGATTTCCTCTTCGGCGCCGGTACGCGCCGCTCGAAACTGCATCGACGTAAACACAAGGCAAGTATGTGCGAAGAATCGAGGACCGAGAGTATCGGTGTCAGGCGCTCAAGTCAGCGCATAAGTCAGCACGTTAGTTACGCCGGCGGTATGTAAACGACGTTTATCCGGTCTTAAGACATTGCGAGCTGCTGAGAGAGGGATATGCATTTCCTCGACGAGATAAAAGCATTTCCTCGGACTGGATTCAAGCACCGCTCTCTCGAAACACTATAGGGCGCGTGTTGTATCCCCTCGCGAACAGGCGTTGAAACTGGCCCGGCGGTTTTAAAATTCCTCCGTGTAAAATCTATTACACGTCTTTGCGGTAAACCGAAACGTCCGAGAAACGGTCGCGGTTTTGCGCGACAACGTCGACGCATCTATGTCGCAATGTATGTGGCGTGCGTAGCGTTGCGTGAACCGGGGATTGTCCAGCTATTTATCCGGCGTTCCCTATTCTCTTCCGTTATTTCCGCCGTTCGCGCTGCCGTTATTGAGAGTAACGTGCCTTCTCCATTGATACGCAGTATACTCACCCGCTTGCGATACATTTATTAATCATATTCTTAATACGCAGTTCAAAGTTGACCCTCTCCAAGGGTCAACCATTATACATTCTGTTTAGCGGCGCGCGTTTTCAACTAAATACGATAATCCGTTAGCTTCGCAACACGAAGAGAATATTTATCGCGAAAACGAGATGTGGCGAGGATGAGACAGCTACATACGTTTAATGTTAAATGTGCGGCGAAAATACGAGTCGCGCTGTGTTTGCGCGTGTCAGAGTGGACTCGCGGCTATATAATTTCACGGGAAGTGACCGCATAAACTGACACACACGAGTACTTAGACATGCGTATTCGCATGTTGGATTGCACGGTGCAATTATCATTCGCTGGTTTTATTCGCCCTTTTTTTTATAGAACGTAGTCCAAAACATGTTGCAGGTATATATTTGCATAAAGAGGGCAGGAAATCCAAAAAAGAGCACACATGTTTAATTACGGTGATCTGCTCTGTTCGTTTCCGTTATGGGATTCATTGCGTAAGTCCGAGTTTAAATGAGCGCCTTACTTGCTTTAACGTGTCTTTTTAATCAGGGACCTTTGTTTCTACATATTTTTAAATATGAAAAATTGACAAAAGGGAGTATCGCAAAAAAATGTTAAAAACAACAAGAGAGCTACCGCGTTTTAACGAACGCGGCGTAAATAGACCTGAATAGAATCGCACTCCGTGTTGGATTTTGGTTTAATTATGTAGGTATAATTTCATAAAAGCAGTTGAAAAAGAAGGTGAAAGAATGAAAGTGTAATGTCGTAGGCAGAATGTTTCTAACAAGTTTCGACGAGTGTCGACAGGTGTGAAATATGCATTCTATATCTCGCGACTTTCCAACGACGCCGCAATAATTATTGCGCTTTTACTTTACCTTGTTAACACTTTCAACGCCGCTTCTTTTCACTATCAAAAATTTGTATATTTGATGTCGAAAAGAAATTCTTGGCAGTGTTCATTAAAGTGAGTAAGAAACGTTTGATTGAAGATCGAAAAATCTGTCTCAAATCCTGTAATTAAATCTGTAATTAAATCTATAAATAATTATGTATCAGGAAAAAGGTATCTGCATATATTTGTTTTGAGTGCGGTATGCCTGTTGGCAGTTATGCCTATGAGAAAATCTCAAATAATTTTCTAGTCTCACGTACGCTTTCGGAAGTTTCAAAATCAGGGTTGGGTAGTGTCTAGTTAAAAAGATAAAAGTTAAGTTAAAAAGTTAAAAAGTTAAATATTTTTAACTTAACTTAACTAGACTCTTAACTTTTAACTTAACTTAGTTACATTTTATCGGTAACTATTAACTTTTAATTTAACGTTTTTAATACGTCTCTGTGATTAATTCATAACATCTTAAATATAAGATCCGACTGTAAATACCGGTCTTAAGCCCGGTGTCCACGATGCAAGAACTGTGTCCAAGTTTCGATTTAAGCCAATCAACTTGGAGCTCTTACAGAAAAGTAGCAGTTTCATTGGCTTATTAAACCGAAATATGGACAGTTCTAGTATCGTGGACACCGGACTTAACAGTATAGGGCCTTGATTCTCGAACTCAACTGTGAATTTGTTTACATATAAAACGAGCCATATTCCGTGTAGTTTGATTGGTTGTATGCTTCTAGAAGAATTGACCACGTACAAAGCTCAGAATGGCCCATTTCGTATACGCTAGTCGCAGCACTATTATTTCCGTGAACGCACTAAACGCAGTATAGTCGATCTGGCTCCCATCTCTTTACAGTTTACACCAAACGCTGATCGTGAAATTCACGCAATTTACGCGTGGTCGCAGTCATTACGAGTTACGAGCGATCGCGAGTCTCTGAGATTTTGTGTAAAAACACTAAAAACTAAAAACGCACGTACTGCAATGAATGATGATGAATCTAATTCGTCTACGTCAAACGGAAAAGATTTCGATATTTCCGATTCGGGTGATTTGCCGCAATCCACAGTCGATCGCGAAAGCATGCTATGTACGTGGTCTCACCTTCGCCGCGATCTTTTTGAGTTCGACATCCAAGATAAAAAACCGGAAAATTACCGGACAGCTCATTTCAGTGCTTGTTATGTATACCCAAGAAAAAATACATATCGGCATCAGTGTCTCCAAACTCGAATTTGAGAACGCACATCAAAGTAAATTATTAATTATAATAATATGTAACATATGTTTTTTCACTTTTTTCTTTCTTCAAATAAAGTGTATAATAAATAAAGTGACGTTTGTCATTTCCGTTATTTGTAAGACTGTGAAACCCAGAAATTACGAAATTAAAAAATTTAACTTTTAACTTTTTAATTACTTTTTATTATTAACTTAACTTTTAATTTAATTAATTTTATTATGGATTAACTTGTATCTTAACTAAGTTAAATTTTGAAGGCTGTTAACTTTAACTTAACTTAGTTAAAAAAAAATTAACTTACCCAACCCTGTTCAAAATAGATCGAAATAAAAATATATCAAGAATAAGGTATGAGAGGGATTCCATTGACGTGTCATCCCTACTTATCTTGTAGCACAATGGCCGCGGCCGTGTTGGCTAGCATACGCTGCCAATCGCATTAAATGCACAGGTAAACGAACGGACAAGTGAAAATGCGGGGAGGTCAACGTGACAGCTATACAACGTGTCCTAGAATCTCCGATCTCGAGGAAAACTCGACATCGTTTAGAAAGAACCAACTCAATGCTAAGCTGCAGCTTTGATTTAAATGCTACTTTATGGTTAGCCCGATTTTATTCTCGAGAAATGCTATATGGTTATTTCATTAGTTGGATGGAATCCTAAGACTGCCTAAGATCGAGTTTACAAACTATTTACAACGATCTTAAATACGAAATCCGACTGTGAATATCGTTCTACGAATATCATTATAATTTTATTATTTCTTCTAGAAAACAAGATGAAGAACATATAACATAATACTAATATATGGGAGGGAATACACTTCTTTCGATTTTTTTTTTCAGAAAATATATAAATTACTATCTCGTTATTACAATTCGGTCTTTTCTGTTAAAAGTGTGGTAACTAGATTGATTTAATTTTGTCACACATTTTGCAGTTTGTCATCGTTAAGATTTTTCCACAATAATTGTTCCAATAAGTTTCGATATTTTTTTTTACATCATTTACAGAGAGAGTAGGATTTATGTAATTCGTGTTTAGATTACTCAGCAAGTAGAACTCTAATCTAATATGTGCGAACATAGCAGACGCAAGGCGCGAAATTGCGCGTTTAATTACAAGTCAAGATGCAATCAGCGGTTTATTATCTCCCCCCCCCTTCTGTGTTTCTTCACATTATTAGAATATAATAATCCAGTAGAGGCCGAACACCCGGTATAAGACGAGAGATCTTCAAATACGCACCACGCCCTCGTGTCGCCTTATCTTCCGTCCGGCTGCTAAGGTTGAAGCCGGCTACCTGCCGCCTGCCTGCGGCAGGTACCTAGATCTACCTGAATCGCGCATTCCACAGGAAATGTCCTCAAGATTGGCCGGGGGCCGAAGTTGGCGATAGGTTTTTGCCCGCAAAGGGAGTTGACGAAAGATTTTCTTTCTTGCTCTTGTGAATGACGTTGCTCCTTGGCAAATCGAGCGTGCCCGGTCGTCTCGCCGCGACTTTCATCGCTCCTTCGCATTTCACGCGCTCTCGCGTGTATGCGTTGTTCGCTCGCGAGCGGAATGCCGCAATAGATTAATGCTGCTAGATAGTCACCGATTTTCGAATTACGTCGCGCGTTACGTTACGTCGGCATTTTTACGTCTCTTGCATCAGCGTACAGCGGAATTGACGGTGATTGGACGACACGACGCGACGTCGGCATAATATCTAGATTTATTAACGTTAAAATCGTGCGCCCACGCGACGTCGTCGGTCGATCCCCGTCAACGTTGACGCTTTACGCAAACGATTATTCTAAAGCGATCGGTATAACGATTCTGGGATCCGGTTTTCCTTCTGCGGCACGACGCGCGGCAGAATTTTTCTGGATGCTTGAATCATGCGCTGGTCGTGTATACGTATCCACGAACGTTTTACATTCCTAAACATTTGCTCGGCGCGACTGCAAGGTTGCTTGCCTGCACGCTTACGTTACGTGTACTTCATATATTTAATCCCATAATTCAAGGTCTACACTCGCAAGTTACCACTTTAAAGATCTTCATTGTCCAGATAACTGAGTTATCTTTTGTGTTGCGATTTTATACAGAATAATCCACTTAACGTTATCATCGCGATCATTTTTCGATACGACTTCGGAGAAGAGAGTTTCTTTGTCAAATTTTGCGCGCGTTATATGTATAAAAATTCTTAGTTTCGTGTAATCTTCTTTTGTGCGCTTCTGCTTTCGGTGGAAATGCATTGTGAGATGATGGATATTTCATGAGAAAAATCTGCTGTTTCATCGGAAATTCTTTCGGAACGGCTTGAATCGCGGCGCAAAAAAGACGCACAAACAAGAGTGGTAACGTCTTCGCATTCCTCGTTTCACGCGGCGCGATTCATATTCTCGTCGACACGGTCGAAAAGTAGTACGGGCAGCCCCCTCGTCGGATTTTCCCTTTCAAATCCGTTATCCGTGTTCGTCCGGATTCAGCGCGATGGTTAATCAGATTCATACGTAATGAGGCACGCAGTGTGGGAAGCGAGCGCGATTTTTCTCATCGGTATATAAAGCGCGCGAGGGTAATCTACACCGATCGCGACGGAACGATACCCGCCGCGATTTGTTTCACCGCGTGATCTCGCTCTGAGAGCGTTGTTGTACGAGTTTACGAAAGTTTATGAATCATCGGGCAGCAGCCGTCGTTTCCGATCGCGCCGAATGGGAGCTGCATTAGAACGACTTTCTTTCTGGCAAACGCGCGCCGGAAACCCGCGGCTTTCCGCTTCGGCGGAGAGAACGAGAGTGAATTCAAGATATAACATTTAATAGCGAAGTATATTGCAAGTTTACGCATATACGCATACACATTCACACGCTCGCATACGTGCACACATATGCAAATGTGCTCCACAAATCTGACCTGTAGAAGGATAGAAGAAAATGTTACGAGCGGCGTATTACGAAGAATTTATCGGCGCGAGTCTTTAAAAATTCTGATGTTTCGAGATTACGACAGTTTTATCAGACCTTGAACAGTAGTTTCTTGCGTGGATGATATATCGTAGGAAAGTAAATAGCGACACACAGTCCCGATCTCTCACGCGGTATGGAAATAACGTTATTAATCTTGTAAATCTATCGGTCCCAGTGTGCTTAGCATCTTGCACTTGCCGGTCTTTGAACCGGCCATATGGCGTCAGAACACACATTTCTTCCATCATACGTTTTTCTGACCGTTCAAGGTCAACTTTCATTCCGTTTATGGAATCATAAGGTCCGCTCTTTTCAGCTGCACCTCTTTAGGCTTTCTATATTTAATGAAGCGGCTAAGTATTCAGATACCGCTAGCCAAAGAGGAGAAACAAGAGGAAAAAGAAAAGAGATAGCAGTAAGATATAGAAAGTCCAAAGTAATTTCTTGCGAATTACTGCTCCAGTTTAATGCAAAAATATTCATTAGAGAATTCCTTGAAAAAATAATTCGATGATCTAATACGAAATAACGTTCGAAAGTGAAGTACCAGTAATGAGATCTCTATATCGTTAATGAATTCGAAATGCATTTTTATTATAACGAGATTTTAATTGGCGATTCTTTGAAGTAAGATTTTCTCGAACATATCAATAGCGTTCTAATTCCTCGAGGGCTAAATATTTTTATACGTTTGATCCATCGGTCTGCTATCGGGCAAAAGATTCAGATGGAACGGGTCTGTGTCGTCTGTGGGTCTTTTCAGCTGCATTTCCCATTCCACCTCCGCGCCGTTCTCCCTTCCGTCAAATCCCGAATGTATATACGTGTCCGTTTTAATTGAAACGCGGAAAGCGCAATTAAATACGGCCGAAACGTGACGGCGCGCGGCGGGTTTCATGTCTCGTATCGCGGCTCGTCTGGAACTCGGCGGCGATTTTGCCCGGATGATCCCGCCCGGTTTCGCGATGGCTCGAGGACAAAGAATAGAGAAACGGAAAGCGGATACCTAGGCCGCGACAAGCAGAATTCCAGCTGGTGTAAGGTGTGTCATATTCCAGTTAATGTCTCATAGCCGGGGCCCCGCGTGCGTACACGCTCGTACACACGCGCCCACACGCTCACCCACGGGCGCACAACGCTCGTATCCACACAATACCCACAAACACACGCGTACGCGCATACCCACACACACACACACACACACACACACACACACACACACACAAAAGGGTAAGATGTTGAAGCCGACCTCTACCTGTAGTCTTGCCAACTAAGCGAACCGACCAGGCAAAACCGGTGTCGGCACGCTCTCGAACCCAATCCTCCTCTCTTCGCCCTTCTCTCCTCTCTCTTTCCACCCTCCTCTTCCATCTCCCCCTTTTTCCCACTCTCTTTCTCTCTCCATCTCTCGCACCACTCTTGTGTGTTAAACACCGCCGTCTCTCCTCCGTCACCGCTCCGTCCTTCTGCGTCCCTGCAGTCCTCGGCCGATTCTACCTCGGCCAGTCGACCTGGCGATAGAGAAACCGAACGCGTTCGTCGCCAGGACTCTCTTTCTCTTTCTTTTCCTTTTTCGCACCTGGCAAAAGGACCCCCGTGTCCATCGGTTCTAGTTCCCGAAAATCCGATCTCTCAGTCGAGATCTCAGACAGTAGCGAGAGGTAAAGGACGATCTTGGGAGGGTTCGCAGAGGCGGCTACCGCCGCGTTGGATCGTCGTGTACGCACGCGAAGGCCGTGTGCACGCGCGTGCGGCACACGAGAACGTGCATCTGCATCCGTGGAACGTGATGCAGTGGTGAAGCGTGTATACGTGCGTGCGTGCAATTGCGCGGTGTGGACAGTGTGCCAGATATGTATATATCGGTATCGCGGACGTGAAATCAATGAAGGATCACCGGAGCACGTTACTCGTCGTGATCGATTCAGCATGCATTTTCGTCACGGTCGGCCTGTCGCGTACTTGATTCACAGGAGGAGAACGGTACGCGATCCGCGCTCTAAACGCGAAACGCTGGATGAGGTGCGAAACCGATTTGCGATCTCGAGAGAGCTAGAATCGTGGGTCTCGAGAGGAGCCGAGAGTGTCTTGCAACTCCGGATTCGAGTTTCGCATCTTCGTGTGATTTTCGACGAATTCGGACGGCGAATTTGAGTCGCGCCTTTCCAAGGCTGGCGACATATCGGGCGCGTCTCGACGGTGATGCGATCGCGTCGATCGCGACGGGATAAAAGGTGGATCGCGATCGAGCAGATCGGCGAGCCTAGGCGAGGACGAGCCGAGAGATCGTCGCGGTTCGGCATCGGCGATTTAAATCGCGGTCCGGTTTAGGCGGTTTCGTTTCGGGCAACCGTGGGGCGCGGGTATAGCCGTTCGGCCGGGAACCTGTTTTTGTGTCGACGGCCTTCAGCGAGTTTTTGGAAATGCGCTTCCGGTCGGCAGTGGCGACGGCGGCGGTGACGGCGGCGGCGCGGGGCGCGGTGTATTTCTGTGCCGCGTGAGGGAGAAGCGAAAGAGAGAAGTTCCTCGAGACGAGGGATTCCTCGGGAAAGGGCCGTCGTCGTCATAATTATATATACGCCGTTCGAAGCCGCTCTCGTTACCGAAATCGAATTTCCTTGCGTTATTTTGACGTATCAACAATCAGGATGGATGTTCGTCGATACGATTTTATTTAGTTATTTACATCGAAACGTCGATTTTTCTCTCTGTCTCTCTCTTTTACACGAAATTATTTCTGCCGTTTCGTAATATCGGCAAGAATTCGCAGCACAAAGAAGAAGAATTCCATAATTATACGAAATTCGCAGAACTATTTTCGGCACGACGCCGACGCACCGTGTGTCTCTCCATAATTACGCCAAGTAGAGGAGTACATTCTTCAGCCAAACAATCGTTTTCGATCGATAAGATTCTTCTTCGAAAAAGAAATCTCCGTGAATAAAGAAAGGAACGTTATTCCGAATCGTGGGAATAGAGGCGAAATAATTGACTTGAGGAGCGTCTTGCGATTGGAATGTGCATTCAATGCGGTTGATGGTTTCCTTCCTTCGATTGAGGACAAGAATGATCAATGAAATAAAGGACGGAAAGCATTCTGAATCTTAAAGAGCTAGAAAAAGCAACAAGTCACTGTCAAAATGTCACGTGAAGTAAATTTTTATTAAAATTATATAGAAAGAAACGTGAGGAAAATACGTAGCTCAGAATATTCCTGTATAATCAAAATATTCGGAAAATACTTTGATTTGTCCAAACGTTCTTTGTTGCTTATGGGATTCCACAATTTTCTTTTTCTTTATTTCAGAGTCACTCTTTAAGCGGGAAAATTGTTAATAGAGAACACATAATTTTTCCGAGATAAATTTACACGCCGCGTGTATTTGTACGTTTCGTCGATTAAGACCGAAGCGAATCTGTGAGAGAAAATCGCAATTCCAGTTCGCGGAAGGGCTAGAAATATCAGTGGGAGCGGCAGGAAATTTAGCTTCGAATTTAGCTCCGAATTCGCTGGAAGTAAATCTCACTTGGGGCAGCAACGGAGTCTCCGGGATTCGATTCTCTCGAGATCGGGGCGTACGTACGAGGGGCCGCGTGGTCTCTCCCGAACGAAATCGAGCGCTTCACGCTACGTCGCGTCCGAAGCCCGGCGTGCGAGGGAAGAAAAAGAGGCGTGCACGAACGAGAAACGAACGAGGCTACTGCTGCTGCCGTGTCGTGAAGCCGTGGCTGCGTGACCGAGCAAGGCGAACGGGAGCGAGTGTCGAGTCTCGCGCGCGGAGAACGGCGCGAACGAGGAAGGGAAAATCGCGACGAGCGACGAGAGAAAAACGGGTCAGTCGCGAATCTCGGACCACGAGGTTCTCCGCCGTCCGCGAGATTCGTCCCGATCGTGATTCGCGAGCGAGGGCCTCTCCGATCCGTAATTCGCCAAATGCGTGTCTTCTCGACGGGAGACGCGAGTGCAAGTGCGCGACTTCGCGTCGAGGATAAGCCGCGCGTTTCTTCGATTTCTTCGATCGGAATCGAGGTGATCTCAAATGAAGCCTGAGAAAGAGAGAGGCGTGCATGGCATTCGGAGAAATCGCCCAAGTATTTGCATATCCATAAGTTGCGGAGTCAGTTCTAAAAATTAACGTCTGCTGGAATACCTCGGCTCGAAGCGATACGCATTAAGGGCGTTTTCTCTCGCGAGCCAAGACTTGGTCTATTTAGTCCACGTATTTTAAAACGCCTTTGCTGGTTTGCTTTGCGAGTTTTGCGGATTGTGTATAATAAAGCGGGATTCTTCTCCTCTACGCGCTACACACTTGACACTCGTGCGTCATCGTGGGGTCTTGTCAATATTGCGAAACGGTGCAAATAATCGCGTTGAGAAGAAGAGGCGGAGGGAAAGTCGATGTTTCTTAAGAGACGAAGCTCGAACAATAACGAAATCTAGAAGACGGCGAACATCTATTTTGATTGTTGGTCATTAGTGATTGCACAACGTCGAACGCAGCGCGCAAATTGATCTCTACAGATTCCGGAGCAACGATCCTTCGAGATTACTTTCTACAAAGATATATAGAGAGACGTCAAGAGGCATCGCTATTCACATCGAATATTCGAGCGTCAAACGTGGTCTCTCCTTTCCAACGGAAAACCATCGATGACGAAAGGACCGTAACGTTGATGATCGCCGCACAATTACATTTTTCTGTTTAACGTGCAGAAAAACGCGCAGCGGCCGCCTTTGCGCAAGAGTCGTGCCAGCCGCAGTCGATCGGCGATCGCGTCGTGCGCAACGATGCGATCGCGACGGAGTTGTCCGCGACGCGAATACCATTCCACATCGATCCCACGTGGTTCCACGTGAAAGCGCGAAACGTCCGAGGGAGGAGATGCTTGAGGGATCGCGAATGATCGGCGGAAGTGCGCGAGGGAGCGGCCCGTGAGAGAATCGTCCTGGTGGTTCGCGAGGAGGATAGGGAACGTCTTTTACGCAAGAGGATGGACAGGGGCGATAACAACGTCGTCGGGGTCGTCGGCGGCGGAAGTGGCGGAAGTGGCAGCGGAGGAGGAGGCGGCGGCGGCGGCGGTGGTGGCGGCGGCAGCGTGGGCTGTCACGTGGGAAATTCCGGATCCCCGCCGAATTCGACCTCGTCGACCCACGGCACGATGCAGAACTCCTCCGGCGGGTTCGACGGCCAGGTAGCGCATCCCCCGAGATCTTTAAACCCGATACGGAAGGGCTGTGTAAACACTTGCGCGGTCGTCCTCGAATTATTCTTGGCGAAATCGAATGAGATTCTGCCCCGCGATCCCCGAAGTCGCTCGATTTTATCGCGATGTCCATCTCGTCGCGCGACATGTGTGCCGAGAGCAAATTAACGTTTGGGCTCGAAATTTTGGAGCGATCGGGCGTCGCGGATCGATCTTCTCTGAGGATTCGATTTGCATCGGTAACCATTTGTATCTTTACATGCAAATTTATGAACGAGGGAGAATCGAGGTATGCCTGAAAGTCGTGAGTGATCGACGCAGTGCATCGCGATTTGATTTTATTGGTGTCACGATATTGCGATGCATAACGGGAATGTTTATTAAGATCTGTTCTCTCTCTCTCTCTTTTTCTTTCTCTCTTTTTCCCATTATTACTTCCATTCAAGCCTATCCTGCACGAGATACCGTGTCTGATCGAATACGGGATTAGAAATATCTTCGCTATATACGTGTCGCGATAAGTCCACGAGGGCGATAACTCTGCCATTTGATACGTAGTATTGGATTATCCCGTCGATCGCTTTCCCGCGCAGGAGAAGATCTCCCTGTAACACGTGCTTCGTCGAGTGATTCATATGTCTGTCCCAGGGCTAAATTTATCGCGGCGAATTGCGGGACTCGGGCCGTAGTTTTAACGGCGCGAAACGCGCCGGTCACGCACGACTCATTGTTACCGCCTCGCCGAAATAATTAATCTAATTATCGTGCCTCGCAGCTCGATGCCCGATGATGGTTATCGTTTAATTTAGCCGGCCGCGTAATTTCGACGAAAACACGCCGCGGAGCTAGGAATATACACGCGGGCCCCCGCGGTATGCGTATAATTGCACCATTGTATTCGCTTCCACGTGCGTGGAAAATGAATTATGGCCTTCAATTAGGCGATCCTGTCGTCTTCTAACCGCTGGTTAAACGTTATCTCATTGTGTGCACAGAAAGAAAATGTTAATTTATTTAATATATTATAATTATGGAATACCGTTAAATTTTGTAACTTTTATCTTTATTTCGACGCAATTAAGAGAGGCTCGGTGAATGTAATTTTGTAAAATTTAGCGATTTTTCAGACTTTTCGTTAATATTCTTGCTTGTGGCGCAGAAATAAAAAGATTTTACGCTATGATATATCTTCACGTACAGTTATCGGGACACGATGATTTAAGGTGCCGCGTGACACGACAGTGTCTTGGTATTTGCACGATATTATCTTATTTAAATATGCGATTCATAACTGTGCTTATCTCTATTTGGCATTGTTAAAAGATGATGTAAGACCGTGAAAGCATGCCTTTCGGCATAATATTGTTGTGATCATTTAATGATAGTATGTCAACTGACCATAGCGATCATATCACTAGACGTATCTGCAAAGAAGATGTTTATATGACAGCGTTAGCGAGGAACACGTTGTCGGTAGTGTAATATATGTATAATACTGACCGCTTCAAGTTTATATCTCCCCAGTTTTATCGCGCATACGTAAATAAAACATCAGTAAAATACAAAGAGTATATAAGAATTAGTCAGAGAAATATTCGATCAGTTTTGAATGAATTAAAGCAATTAGATACTAGTCGCTTATTTGAAATTATTATAAAAGAATATATATATATATAATGATAGCTTTTAACACGTTTAATATTCTACATCTACATAATAAAATAAAAGTAAGACATTGTTTAGGGGAGATTGGGGGGGGGGGAGATAGGAAAGATAGGGAAGATTATATTCTAAGATCACCAAACAACTTTTTTTATTATTGGCAATTTTTTAATATTATGTTTTTTTTTTTTAATTTTAGACTGGTGACAGAGGATGGGAAATTCACCACGTTAAGGTGACCAGAGTTCCCGGTTATGGCTTTGGGATAGCTGTGTCAGGAGGTCGCGATAATCCTCATTTCAATAATGGCGATACAGCAATCGCGATCTCCGATGTGCTCAAACCCGGTCCAGCTGAAGGAAAATTACAGTAAGTTCACTGATAATTTACCACAGTAAATGGCAGTCAATTCTTATTAATACATTTTAAATTTTTGTATGTATGGAAATGTTTCTCTTTTAGTCCATAAAGTTTATTATATAGTCTCTTATTTTTAATATCTTATAACATCCATATTTATTGATATTTACTTATTGCCACATTAATAATTAATTTATATAAAAACTTTTTAATTGTAATTGCCTATAAAATGAAAATAGATTTACTGCAAAGTGGCTCAAGAATACATCCTTAGTCTTTGGGCCACTTTTTAAGTAAAATTTCATATTCGCCGGTTTTAATTTTAATTTGGTATAATCCCCACGCTTAACAAGATCATTATTTGAGGGTGTATATATCGTTTATAGAGTGAACGACCGTATCATCTCCGCCAATGGAATATCGTTAGAAGGCGCCGATTACGGGGCAGCCGTGCGGATTCTGCGGGAATCCGGTTCTACCGTTTTATTGGTTGTTAAACGAAGAGCTTCCTCGAATTCACCCGGTTGTTTAGGGAGCGGAGTACCCCAGAGTCATCGGCTCACACTCACGCGAAATAATAAAAAGGATGGTACGTAATTAGACGGTGTGTAACAATCGCGCGATGACTCCAGGATCTCAGAACAATATTGTATACGTCTGGCAATCGAATCTTTGTCAACTTTCCAATCAAAGCAATTAATATAATCTAATTTTATTTAATTTTCCGAGCTAATGTTCGACCCAATTTCTCACTTAATTTTCAAGCTTTTCATTGAGCTCTTTATTGTAATCTTTATCTTCGTTTGTCTTCGCAATGTGTGTGAGGCAAGACGTAGTAATTTGCCGTCTCGATTTCTAGACTTCGGCATAGTACTGGGATGCCGATTATACGTAAAGGAGGTTACGCGAGAGAATATCGGAGTGAAAACCGGGGACGTGTTAACCCGAATAGGCAGCGTCGCCGCCGACAATATGAGTCTGAAGGAAGCTAGAAAGCTGATGGACCAGTGCAAAGACAGACTCTCGATCGTAATTACGCGGGATAGCTCGTGTTGCCATGTACAGCAGCAAGGTAAAGGGGATAGCGGTGAATACCTGTCGGGCGCGAGTTACAGTAGTCAGAACTTATACGTTCCGCCACCCACGAGGCAGCCCTTGGAGGACAAGAGTAACCTCGTGCCGAGAGGTCGCTCGCGGGGTCCGCTGATGGACGTGTCTCTGAGCCAGCTAGATCTGCCAGCTACGCCTACCGTAGATCCACCCAGACCACCTCCGCCGAGACCGGAAGGTATATGCGTTGTGATACAAACATATCTCAATCATTTCCTATTCGAATATGGTTCTAAATAAAGTTTTAATAAATACAGATTTATATTATTATTTTTTTATCAATCTCAAATTTATTTATTTTTTAGCGAAAATTTTTAGACATCTGATGTCAATATTTTTTTAAACTATTTTAATAATGAAATACATATCTTGAATTGTGATTTTCTCTGAGATATATATAGTCTGCTTGAAATTGCATAAATAAAATGCTTCCGAAATTGACGTCATATTAATATAATGAGGATTATAATTTTTTTAAATTTTATTTTATCAAGTGTATTCGGCGAAGTTTTACTAACATGCTATTTTTCTTCTTATAGATTATTATAGTACACGTAGACAATTGTACGATGAAGACTCGGTTTCGCCTCGGACGAAACAACTCATGTAAGTAGATAAAGTTTTATTCAGTCTCTTGTACGGCCAATCAACACAAACGTTCATTTTGTTATTACGTACATATAGGCCAGATCCTCGATTTATCACATTCCAAAAGGAAGGATCCGTCGGCGTGCGATTAAGCGGCGGCAATGAAACCGGAGTCTTTGTCACTGCAGTTCAAGCGGGAAGTCCTGCGTCGCTTCAGGGTCTTCAGCCGGGGGATAAAATTCTAAAGGTCAGTTACATAATATATACATATCACCACTTATTTTACATTTAAACAAAATAGATCCATATTTTCAAGATCCTAAAGATCTCTAAAGATGACGAAATGAATAAAAAGAAAGTCAATACTAACAACTACCAACAATAGATCTAACAATATTCTTTTATCTCGAAAGAATTTTTTGTTGGGATAGTAATTCTAATCTTAAATTTTATTGAAACAAAGTGTAGAGAATATACATTTGGATAACATTTTGCTCTAAAGACTCTACAAAGACCTTTTAAAGATCTTTAAAAAAGATTAAGATTTTCGAATAAATTCTATATGTGAGTAATAAAAATTTGCAAAAGAAAAATTTTTGCGTCAGATAAATGATATGGATATGAAGGAGGTAACGAGGGAAGAAGCCGTACTGTTTCTTCTTAGCTTGCAAGAACAAATCGATCTTATCGTGCAACATCGACGTCAGGAATACGACCAAATCGTTGCGTCCGGAAGAGGCGACTCTTTTCACATAAAGTAAGTGACATATAAGTGTATAACAAGTTCGATAATCTTGTTATGTTAATAAAGATGAAAATTATCTCAAGATAAATGTATACAAAGTGAATATTAAATTATTCTGGAATAGGATCACCGACTTTTGTGGGAAATAATTATCAATTTATTCTTTTATGATTTTTTTTATATAATGTAAAAAACGAGGTTTAAAATGCACAAGTAAATAAAACAAAGACGTATTATTGATCGTCAATAATTAAATTATGTAATTTTATTTTTATATTTATCATTCTATTTTATATTCTTAACTATATAATGAATATGATGATAACAATATAAAAATAGAAAAAATTTTTAATTGCAATCAAAACAATATTATTAATATAATTCCAGTTCGAGTTCTAAATTTAATTTTATTAGTCGATCGAAGATGATTACAGCTGATGGTATATTTTTGTGAAATCCGTAGAACTCACTTTCACTATGAGCAACCGCAAAAAGGAGAGATGAGTTTTCGCAGCGGCGACGTTTTTCACGTGGTAGACACCCTTCACAATGGCGTCGTAGGATCTTGGCAGGTTTTCCGAATTGGGCGAAACAATCAAGAAGTACAGAAAGGAATCATACCTAATAAGGCTCGAGCTGAGGAGCTAGCAACCGCTCAATTCAACGCGACGAAGAAAGAGATGAGCGCCAGCGAGAGCAGAGGTAGCTTCTTCAGGAGAAGAAGAAACAGTCACAGACGCTCGAAATCGTTAGGGAGGGTACGAATGCAACAAATTCTTTTTCTATTTATATGTATACATTTTATAGTCTAATATATGTTTCTTGTATTATATATTTTGTTTGTTAGTTCGTTTTTTGATGTCATAAGCATTAGACCGAAAAGATTAAATTGCCTTGTACGTATATTAATATTTGATTTAGATTAATTTTCATGCTCCTATATTTTTTAGGATCATTGGGACGATGTAGTGTTTTCCGATAGCGTCAGCAAATTTCCCGCTTACGAACGCGTGATTTTAAGACATCCCGGATTTGTCAGACCCGTCGTTCTTTTTGGGCCCGTGGCCGATCTTGCCAGGGAAAAACTTCTAAAGGATTTCCCTGATAAGTTTACTTCTCCACGTAAGTAAAGGATATATTCTGTATTAGTTTTTTTATTGAACAAATTTTCACGTGAATATGATACTTTCGAAGTAGTTTGCTGAAGATCGAATATTTTGTAGAAATGGAAAGTCAAATGGAGGATGGTAGTGGAAAGAATACCAAAACATCCGGCATTATTCGCCTAAGTGCCATCAGAGAAGTGATGGACCGGGGCAAGCATGCGTTGCTCGACATTACTCCGAATGCTGTGGATCGCTTAAATTACGCCCAATTTTATCCGATTGTCATTTTCCTGAAGGCCGAGACGAAGCAAATCATCAAAGAGATGAGAGCCGGCATACCAAAGTAAGAAAGACAGCGAGATGAGATCTCTGTTTCGTCATTCGTCAAATTCTATATGCCACGTATGATTACAGATCAGCTCACAAAAGCAGTAAAAAGCTTTTGGAGCAGTGTCAAAAACTCGACAAGATCTGGGGACACGTATTTAGCGCGGTAATCACTCTCAATGCACCGGAAGCTTGGTACCGGAAACTGAGAGAACTTATCGATCGCCAGCAGCAAGGTTCACTATGGATGAGTCAAACTAAGGTAAAGCAACTCGATTCAAGGTACAAATTGTGTTGCAGAATGCGTGTGATGTTTTCGTTTTACTTCAAGTAAAATGTCAGAACAAAGAACTGCCAGAGAGAGATACAGCTATATGTTGGGGTGGTTTTTGACTTCTCTTTTTCTCTTCTCGTTCTCTGTTTTCACTTTTCTCATGGATATCGGATATCACGATCTTTCTTCGTTGCTCATATAGATACTCCACGGCGATCTTTGTCATAATTTGGGTCTGTTTATTATAGCCAATATATAGCCGATACACGGTGTGGGACCTATCGCATCCGTCTATACACGCTCATACTCCACTTCCTGCTCTCCCACCTCCTCCGCTTCCTAATGATAACGTGTATTATGACGAGAATAAGAATCACGATGTGTCTCTGTTGCATCATCAGTCATCAATATTATCTTTTATGGAAAAATTCCCGCCACTTCCGCAGCCACCTTCGAACTCGGGCGTCATCCGTGAGCAATTTTTCGGCTATATATAAATCCTGCTTGCTTTAACCCTTTAACTGTGACATTCAGAATATTTTGTTAATATATATGTGGAATATTGTAATATCTTAGCACTCAACGCGCTTTTTGTCTTCAAGGTAAATCAGTGTCGCAATATTTTATATAGATATGCGATATATGTCAATTAATCACTAAAGAAGCAATTAAATTAATTAGATTATGCAAACACATGTCGATGGCAGTAACAATTAAGTCAATAGGTGAGTATATTCGTTTGGAACAGTTAAAGGGTTAATCCTGCATGCTTTTTGTATGCATTTCTCCATTCTGCATGACTGTATCTATTATAATGATCTATTTTCTTTTTTTTTAATTATCAACTTATTGAAACTCTCAATATTAGTCGTTGAGAGAAGTCGCTCGAGAAAATAAAGTATTTTCGCAGTTTTAATTATAAAGCAGTTGAAAAAGCAAAAATTTAATAATTTAATTTAAAGATGAGCCCAAAGTTATTTTGTTAATTAATTTTCTATTTAACAACATAACTTTAAAAAGTTATTTATAAAATTGCCATTATTTTTCCTTTTTTCTCTTCATCGTGATTAACATTTATAAATACTTTATTTTTTTATGCAAGTTTGTTGAAAAAGATACAATCTTTTCTACATATGTTTTGCATGCCTGAGAATGCGCGCTTTATCATGCTATTATTTTTCTACTTTACTACTGTTTTACGTTCCAACTGTTGCTTCTAAGAAAGCATACTACAAATTTAATTTCAATGCGATACTCATACAAAATACTCATACAAATATAATAATTCATTCACTGTACTTTATTGACCGTAATATATCTGAACAACTTCAGTGTGTCATCTGATTATTAATACACGTACCGTTTGCCTAACGTGATGTCCTGTGGTCTGCGATCGTAGCCGGAAGAAGCCCTCTCGGATGACTTCCTATTCCCGATGACTTCTCGCCTCTCCTACGCTTCCTCTCCGGAGAGCGATCTGGAGCTGAGCCCAGCGCCCGTTATCCCCGGCACTTTGGGCCCACCGTCGCGGCTAAAAAGTAGTTCCGATCCGAGCATTGCTACTCAAGATGATACCACTGCGCCGCCACCGTACTCGACAAATTATCAGGTAATCTGTAAGATTCTCGGTAAATTTCTAAACGAGATCCAAGCTACAAGCTTTTCGGAAAATTAAAATTTAGCGAGTCAATGTATAATTAATTTTGTACGAGTAAACGATTTTGATCGTCCACAATTAATGAATATGTTCGTTCCTAGCAATCATTCGAGCAGCAGAAGAGAAGGTCCCAAGGCGGAATGGGGGACAGCAAGTACGGCTTCTCTTTGTCCGGTCAAAGGAGCAATCAGTCCGGTTCGCCGGAATATCTGGGCAGCTCCTTCGAGCCTAGATCTCCTCATCATAGTCCACCGGATCTTCCACCCCGAGTTGATCGAAATGCGAAGCCGATTATTAATCATACGCCACGGGGAACGATAGGGCGATCCGCTCAGGAACGTCTAGGAGTGAATAAAACCGACTCAATTCTAGATATGGGGAATTACATCAATGCAACCCCCCACAAAGCAAATGCCACATCATCCCTCGAACGAGCACAGCCAAAAGCGGTAAGCGATATTTCTTTCTTGAGATGGCGTAATTCAAAGGCACGCTGTTTGACCATAAGATATATTTATGCTTTCTTACATAGGGAAGTTACGACAGCATGTCTTCATACGATTCGTACAACAATACTAATGGGAACGCGAACTATGGAATGGCGAATTTGAACGCGTCGACAGGTCGTTTGGGTCCGAATGTACCTGATGATCTCAAAAGCAGTAATATACCGAGCGCAACGAGAGCGCACGATCCGTATAGATTTACTAGATCTACAGCTCAACCCATTTCCACGCATGACGCTCAAACGCGAACCGATTATGCCAAATACAGGTGTGTATTTAATACACTTAACAAATTAAAATATATTTCCTGTTTACATCTTTTTCTTTTTGAACTACTTAATACATGTATATCTTTCTTTATAAAATAAGGATATTTTAATGAATTTTTTTTCCTTGTAATCATCTTTTATTGATATAATTTATTTCAAATCTTTTTTTTTTCCATCAAACTTTTGTGTGTGATCAGTGTGTCTAAATGAGAGCTAAACGAGATTATCACTTCTTTCTGTTACACAGCCGATCTACTGACTACAAGTCGATACCAATTTCACAAAATAAACCAGCAGGCACCTATAAACCGATACCGCCTCCGAAGCCGAAGAATTACAGACCACCACAAACGTCACTTGGACAAACGGAGAACAACGGAAATGATGCGAGTAATTCGTACCAACACTCGAAGAGTTATTCCATCGCTACGTCGCATGTGCATAATGGGGTAATTATTTTATAAATTGTAATAATTCTGCAAAGATGATTATTTTTTCTTTATATTATTATTCTTATCATTATTATCAATGTCTGCGATGATTCATAATTTAATGAGGATCAAAACGCGATAATATCGATCAGTCGCGATATCTTTGTGAAATCTTACGCGAATTTTTATCTTCATTTAGGTAGAAAGCAACAGCAACGTTCAGCGCAACAGCGGTCAATATTACTACAACATCCCGCCGCCCGGCCGTCACAATGAGGGCAATATCGTGAATTCGCATCACAATCTAAGTCATCTCACGTCGCCGACGCACAGCCACAGCCTCAGTCACACACATTCTCATTCGAGCCCGCCAGTGACTACCACGCATTCCCATAGCAATAGCACCGGCCAAATCAGTCTCGGTCTAACGCATAACCGGAACAGCACGAATCACAATGGATATATGCACAGTAATAACCACGCTCCCGCAAGCTCGCTCTATCCCTCCGCTAATCCTGGACACAATAGGGAACCCAGCGGTCTGGACCTGGCTGGTAGTCGAGAGCAAAGAGGAAGCGCTTTCGAGCTCTACCGAAAGCCGGTTCATCATTACAATATGAGGTGAGTAGAGGCGAAGAATTCGTCTAGAAGAGAGAACCGAAGGATCCAGCGGTGACCTAACTCGTATTTTAAGAACGTGAGACGATTAATCTTGTCCCTTGCACACGGGCATTGATATTTTTAAAAGCACAAAATGGATCTTGGAACATGGAGAAACTAAACGAAATTCTCCTGTTAATTAAAAATACAATATGTTAATTATAAATCGTTCTTTTTTACTTTTGTAATATCTTGAGTGTACGTCGAATGTCCCTTTTCTCAATCCCAACGAAAGTAGCTCAGTAGGAATGTTGTTGTATGTTGCAGTTAACGTGTATCCTGATGCAAGACTTAATATATTAGGATGAATTAACGAATCTATCGGAGTTGCGCAGAGGAATGAATCGTGCAATGTCGTAGACGTAGATAAAAAAAAAAAACAATTACGTTAGCTAATATCACAAAAGATACTGTGCCTTTTTCAAATCGATAAAAAAATGTAACCTTCGATTTGTGTAGAAATCCTGGAGATACCAATGGACGAAGCGTTTTTTAACCCTATATGAAGAAGTACTTAAATATTTTATACACAAACAAACAATTTTGTATCACGAAATAGACCATTTTTTTATTGTATGACAAAAAAAATAATGTTGAAGATTATCTTTTTCGATATGTACGTAAGAAATCTTACCATATCTTTATGTATCATCTTTCGTGATACATAAATTACGTGTACGTTTGATAAAAATAATGTTAGTTAAGAACGATTCTTAAAGACAGATAAGTTGTAAGTGCAATGTAACGTAACAATACTCAGTCGACTATACACCTGATAAAATTTGTACAGTTATTAATTATATTTTCGCGCTTTTGCTGCAAATATGAATAACACCATGATGAGTAGGAGAGCAATTTTATAAAGTTGTTGCGAAAAACGTTAACATAAATATCATAGCGAGTATTCAACAGTTTACAATACTTACCGCTTATTTTTTAAGCAGATAATAGAAAACGCTTTTAATTTGTGCGATAATTATATCTACATCATTGACGTATGTGATAATGATTAATAAAATTTTTATTGTTATTATACAAGTGCATGGGGTGTGCCTGACTTCAAATTTTTTTAGGAAATGTTTATTATACAAGAAATTAATAATTATAATATACTTGATAATATCTGGTTTTATTATGTTACATGTAATAATAACACAATTATTATCATTAATATTATTATTTTTATAAAAATATAGTCAATATAAATGAAATATTTAAGAAACTACAATTCTTACTATACCCCATAAATAATCAGAAATTCTAAAGAAAGGAAATTTTAAGAGAAATATTCTTTTTTTTTTAGTCAGGCACGCCCATGATTATTTATTATGAACTGTATTATGCGTCATTAGTAGTAAACCAAATGGTCTTTTTAGAATTAGGGTGAGCATCATAAAGAGCTTATATTAATAATTAGCGTTGTTAGATCACAAACAATCTGTGTCATCGTGTACCAACACACCCTTATATCACAAATTAAAGCGTAAACAAATTATATTGTTGTTAACAAAGTACGACAGAGAGTAACGTTACATATACTAGATATACGTTAAACGAAATTAGTATAAGTTTAATTGCTATTGACGCGATCATTATGCATGAGTGTTAAATTTAAACGTATGCGATTCACCTCGCGCTACCGTAGCGAGGTTGTAGGATTTATTAATAAGGACCAATGTGATGTCCGTATGACAGTTATGAGAAACTCGAGCAAATAATAGACATTTGAACACAAATCTTGCTTTTTTATCAAAGAATGAACGAAATGTACGATTGAGGCAAAACATGTATGATAATTCTTACATGATTAATGAACGTTTGAAACTTAATAATTTATTTTAATTTGTACCTTTTACATCTCATTATGTATATTTTCCTCAATAACGAACACACATAAATTTTTGCTATTACTATATTTTTAACCCTTCCCAACAGGGAACAGGCTTTTCTTGAATATGTGAAAGTAAGAGATGAAAAATAGAAATGAATTGTTTTCTATGGAATATAATATTAAAGAGCAGATATATTTTATATGTTGATCTTAATGCGCCTGCATTTATTTCAATAATTACTTTTTATAAATCACATAATGTAGTAGCTCGAAAAAAATTGCCGCAACCCAGGATGAAAGAACGATGTCAAAAAGTGAAAAAATAAAGGGATAAAAGAAATAAATGAAAAGAAGCACATCAGCTGCAGTTGCTTAAAAGATTCTGTAATTTGCTGTTTATATTACATATGTGACCATAAAGTGTTTTTCTTGACATAAGATAAAAATTAAGAAAACTAGGTAACGAATGTGAGCTTTAACAAAATATTATGCCAAAATATTCTATTACGTCTAACGAAAAACGTCTGTTTAAAAAATATCACGTTGAATCTGCTTAATGTCTTTAATGTACATGTATAATTGACACTATAATTATGGCTAGTCTGGTAGATATAACAACGAAGATCCCGATATACATCTATTAACGAGCATAATTCGTGGGCAGGATCTCGCATATAATTTAGAGTCTATAAAGTAGGGGGAAGAGATGAAGAAGCGCTATTATTACATGGAAAAATGCATGACCTAAATATTGAATAACATGTAATTGGTACGGCTGCGAAATATTTGTAATTCCATATGTTTTCCTAATGATTCGATGTTTCGATACATCAACGCAGCGATATAATTTTATGAGTACGTCACAAGAACGCAATATGTTAGTAGACGAACGTATATTGATTCCGTTGTTTGATTAGTAATTTTAATGCACTTTGCGAATATGGACTTAAAAGATAGGGATATATTTCATTCAATTATATATGGATTCGTTATAATTCGCGACCTGCGGGAATTACGATAGTTCCAATTACGTATTCTTTCTTACTTTCTTTTACATATTAGCGATTCCGTTTAAATAACATTCTTATTGCGACGACGGAGAGCAAAATTCTCAAGCAAAAATACAACTACATTCTACAACGATTATTATTGTCGGTTTCCCAGAGCATTTGAACGGCACGAATCGGCGATATGGCGATTTCACTTCAATCCCAGCAGCCACTCAGCTACGCCGAGATAATAGACGGTTTGTGCAATTCCGAATAACGGCGCTATGACTATCATTCGGCAAGCGCCGCCTTTGAAGAACGCCGTAGGTCCCTCGTTTTTAAATGTCTTCCTACAAGCCGGAAATAATTATTATAAAGCCTTTGTATTATCCTTACTCTGATTTGAGATCTAAGCGCGCATGAATTCATAGATTTATATGTAATTTCGTGTATAAACTTATTGCTATAGTAATGACTGAACGATGACTGAATAAGCGAATATTCAAGAGATGACTCACAGTATACAGTCTAACACTCCGTTGTACGTTGGATCACCAGGTGCTTTTTTGATAACTTGCAGTCTAGTTTTGATTACGTCGAATGGATTCACCATTAATGCGGCCGTCGAGCCGGCGGCGCATCCGGCAAGGAATGAACACCAGAATACAGCTAATATGAAGCGATATTGTTACCGTTAATATAATCTTCGTTTAGGATCGTGTATAACAGCGCAATTATATACTGGTACTTACAGGAACCGTCTTCTCGCTTTGGCCCGAGATCATTCAGTCTGGCGAACAGCGGGAAGTAAATGACGGAAAACGTGACGTCTCTGAGTGCCGTGGCGCCGGTTCCTTGGTACAGCCCCAGTATACCTCGCTTCCTAAGTAGATCTACCGTTAATGACCAAGCGGATACCTTTGGCACTGCTTTACCCGCTGCAACAGTAATGCGTTATGCAATTTATTGTTATAGACACGGACAGGCGTAATAATTCTAAAACGGATACAGTTGTACACATTTCCACGTTTTAGAAACTGTTCCAATATGCGTTACATTTCTATATCGTATAAACATGTGTAAAACTTCAAATTTTACAAAATATGTAGTCGTCCATGGCAATTAATCAACATCATAAAAGATACAACAAATAAGAAGCGTCTGTTGTTCGAAATTGCGAAATTATTAACAATGTAACAGTAATGAGAAACTTAGAGATATGTGAACAGCGCGCGATACCCGCGAATAATCTCGCTGCAAAATTCGACGAGACGCAAAAGGAATATCTTGAGAAGTTTATTGATTGCTTTTATCACCTTCCTTAGCTGCCATGGCGACTCTGCCAGCGTCTTGCATTTGTATTTTAAGCAGTTCCATCGGAGTGGTAACGACTATTTGGCATGCTCCCGCCAAGCCGCCGGCGAGCATTTCACGTTCTATTGGCAATTGTTGTCTGGACAACAGATTAAAAGAGTCCTGGGATCACGGCACATATTGCAAAAAATCTTAATACATGAAGACTGGCACACGACTGATCTTCGAAAAAAAATATTTTACGTTCTCGAAAAATCGCTTTTCGCGATTGACTAGTATGTTTAGCAACAGGTAAATTTTACCGAGCTCAACTTTTCCAATTAAAAGTAAGGCCAATCCATTGTCTTAAAACCGATTTTCGATTATCATTTAATGGCTATGCGATTCAATTGTGTATTAATTAAATATTCAAGGATTAATTTTAAAAAATCAGTTTCTCGAATTTATCAAAGTTTTTTGAGGATATAAAACGTGATTGTCTAAAATTCCAATTGATTTTCTTTCGGAAATAATTGTCAGGGTGCCAGTCTTGGTGTAAGGGAGATCATTCAACGCTAGTGGCATGATAAACAATATATCAAACATCTTAATAGACCACAGAGCATCAAAATACATTGGCAAAAACGTAAACGAAGCAAACTGTTAACTTTATGATTTGCAATTTATTTGTAATTCCAATAGCATGACGTGACACTAATGAGAGCTCTTTATGAATAGACGAAATTATTCGGTATATCAAAAAGCAACTTTTAATGAAGCAAATGAGACGAGTTACAATTTATAATTGTAAGCTAAAATAAAAACTTGACAGTTACATTGCGTTATAGTGCTATCTGACATTTAACAAATTCTCAGCAACTCTATCAGACTATTTCTGACTAAAGTTTGTATAATTTCTGGTATGTCATTACTCTTGGATTTTGGATTGTTCTGAAGAAAGTATTTCGTAAGGAAGAAAGGGGGAAAGCAAAAATTACCCTGCTCTCGTCGATTGCTTGCGACTTGGTTAGCTATTATGGTTGCTCGCACCGTTTGCCAGGTCATTTAACTCGGAAATTACATTCAAACAGGTAGCTTCAGTTGTCTAGAATTACAGAATAATATACTTCAATATATTTTATGACAATATAAGATTCTGGCATAATAGCACGAGCCCAACTTTGTTTTTTGCCTTTCTCGAAAAGTAAAGAATGAGCCATGTTCGTAATCTTAAAATTTAATAACGCTTTAACCAATTTAGAATAGAACTAAAGAGTTACAATATCTATAAAAAGAATAAATGGGAACTGAAAATAGTCTGTCAATTTTTACTAAGAAAATTAATTCCAGAAGTATATATGTATATCGTATAGAATATGCAATAATTCTGCAAATTTATTCAGCAAAAATCGGACACTATAAATTCTAAATTAATATGTTCTTGAACATTAAATCATTCTCATTAAATAATTTGTTGTTTTCAAGTATCGCTGGACCCACAGTTATAATAAAACGATTTTTTTCTAGTTACTAATAATTTGTTGACATTAAATAGATATACACTTTGTGTGTAATTTACTTGGAAGGTAGTGTCGATGTTAAGTGCAAGCAGTTATTGAAGAAATTAATAACAGTGGTTAGCAACAAGAATAAATATACTCTAAGGTATTCTAAATGCTATGATGCTCTAATGACAAAATGCTATGATGCTCTATGATGCTCTGCTGATCAAACGATACAGCACTACATTACTAATTTTTGAGGCTTTCCAATTATGCTTTTTTTTTTAAGAAATAAACTGTTATATTTTCCGAAGTAAACTAAACAATATAAATAAGTATTATATTAACTAATGTCTTTGATGGTAGCAATATTTTTCGGCATTTGATAACATTTAAAACAATTTATTGCAATGATGAAAACCTGATTGACGAAATAGATGCAAATTTGGTATATTAAAGAAGAATTGTAATATATTACAGAAAATATATGTGTAATTTTATTTAAATAAAGAAACCAAAGAGATCTAACATTTTCGAATTTTTATTCTAATAATTTTCATACCTATGTGTATCGTCTACTATGCATGCAACTTGGTCTAATCGATACTCTTTGGCTTCTCATTTTGTTATTGACGTCATTTAAACTTCATGGCTTCATAGATACACTCGCTCGTATCCTCCATTAATTAAATTAAAAAGACGAAATATTCAATTAAAAAAGTTAATGTTGATTATAATGTTTGTAACAGTTTACCAACGCTTGCGTCATTTCAATTTAATAGATGATGATTTAATAATCATTTCCCTTCATTATATAAAATTTGCCAAGGAATTAAATTAATTTAATAAAAAACCTAATTGGAAAGCCCGAGTTTTCAACAAATTTTACATATATAATTTAATAGAAATTTTATTATCCAAAATATATTTCATGCTGATCCACTTGCCATAAACTTTGAATAAACCCCTTTAAAATACATAAGTATTAAATACAGTGAAAAAATAATTGCTACAGAAAATTAGAATTTTAAATGGAAAGGAAAAGATGACGCGTATAAGAAAAGAAGTTATAAATTATCTAAAAAATAAAAAGATGTTAAGTATTATATAGGATGCTAAAGATTTAAGTCCATTTAAAATTAAATCTATAGAATATGAGAAAATAAATTGTTAATGAGTACTAGGCACTCACTATGAATACCTAATGACTATCTTTAAAAATATATTGGCATAATCCGACTAAACAACTCCCATGCTACTTCTCACGGGTTAACTTGCTCTGGCAATGTTACACACAGAAAGGAGCACATATACCACAAACTCTTATACGTCCGATAACATGAAAAATATATTATATAATATATTATTTGCAACATACCCAGGTCCGAGGGAAAGATAATGCCTAAATGTATCATTGGCAGTAAGTTTGATCGCTTTCTCGGGTGTGATCAATAATATATTTACAGCGGATCCCTTATACATTCCAAAATAACCCTCTGCCTTGTACGTCTTTTTAAAACAATCAAACCTGGAAAAAATTGAATACATTCGTTTATGATAAATCTCTTTGTGTTTTGTGTTCTTTTGAATTTTATCTCTTGTTTTCTTCAAAAAAACCTGGACATCTATTTACTTTATATTTAAAAAAGAAAATAAAAGAAAGTGTAAGTAAAATAAAAACGATTATTATGTGAAATAATATAACAATTGCTTTGTATATAATTTGATTATCAATAGACTAAGAATAATAATAATATACAAATTAATATTTCGAAGCTGCTTTTTAGTATAATAATTAGGGTATTATTTTTTTATTTGCGATGTATAATATCCATGTATGTATAATAGCTACTATAATTTCTGAAATAAAATACTTGCATTGACTTATACATGCGTTCGCCACTCGGACCGACAACTTGATTCTGTAATCTTGTTTTAACCAAATCGAGCGGAAACACCACGGACACTCCAATAATTCCGGCAATGCCACCGTTTATGATTTTTGGTATAAGTCTGAAAAACAGATACAAGGTTATATTACACACTTATATTTATATTCTTCTACATTGAACTATTATATCTATAAAGAAAAAACATCTGTTATTTTATTCCTTAATAACTTTATCTTTTCATTTATAATTAAAATAAAATTGTAACGCTTCTAAATCAGCATGTTCCGGTTTCAGATGTTTTCAAATTCGTCGTTTTACAAGATGTTATTATTTTGCAAGTAAGATTTTACAGAAGAAAGACGTACTTGAATTGCTCCGCAGGTTTCGGAGCTGGAGGTTTCGGACTGTCCTGTGCCATTGTTAATGTTAATTAGGGTCCCGTACCTGTCGAAGAAATTGATAGAATTAATAAAAAAAAAACTATATCGGTGATCAATGTCAAATTGCCGGTACGAAAAAAGATGTAAAATCTTTTCTTCGCACGCATCATAATAGCAATTGTTTTAATTCCACAAATATGAGCGTTGCGCAAAATTTTCCATTCAAATTCGTAGTGGAAAAACCTCGCAGTGTTGCGGAGGTATATTTGTCTGCAAAATTGATGGTGATTTGCCAGTGTGGCGTCAGTTAAGCCACAGGCATTAACTGTGACACTGCGAGGACGCTCTAAACAGTAGTCAAAATATTGTGCCAAAACTCGAAGGCCGTTTCATCACATAAAAGCGCTTTATTTCGCGGCGCGCCTGCCGGACAAATTGCACTTTCCGGGCAAAGATTAGTGTTCATCATATATATTTGTTGTCATCAGTTTTTGACGATAAGACATAACGCAATCGATAGATTACGCGAAGAGGTATAGGAATTTAAAAGATCTCACGAAAGAGCACAAAATCTGAAATTATATCTTCCTCCTGCGCTATCTTTATTTCGTGATAATGAAAACTAAGTATTCTTTTCTCTTGGCACCTGGCTCTCGGTTTCCATGCGTAATTTCTATTTTCGTCCTTTGTTTATTTTCGATATTGTAGGACTCCCACGGACGATAATCGACATTCTCGCTAAACGGGAATAGTTTTTATTTACAGTCGCTTGACACAGTGACTCACGCCTTTTCCGGAGCTCGTTTCCCGTTTAATTAATTAGTATTTTGATACCCTAGTCGCGGGGGATATATCGCCTTGGAAACCTAAACTGTCTAAAGGTCACGATGCGTCCGTTGATTCGATCGCGTGCGTTACCATCGAGCTCACTCGTTTCGTTACACAGAACGCGGGCATTGACATCCTACAATAGCGTAATCAATGCGACGTCAGGCGAACAGAGAACGTGCTATCGGCCCGTATCGAAGACGTATATACACGTGCACCACGTATATATACGCGAACGGAAACCAATCGGCGATCTGCCGATTGTGAACCGCGCAAATTGATTTCGTTTTATCTACCTCTCCGGATCTCTTACATAACGCTTCGGCGGTAGACCGAGTCGATATTACCCTAGAGCGAGTTTGTAATTCGTTCCGAGCGTCCGAATCCTGTTCCGTCGAACAGAGAGAAAGGGAATTTAACTTGGAGGCAATTTCTCCATATCTCTCGCGGAGGCGCAGGCAGGTTTCTATTATACGAAAAACAAGATGCCGAATAAAAGGCTGAAGCACTTTGCGGAAAGTTGAGCACGGGAGAATAATTGTCGTTGTCCAAACCGTCTACGTCTTGCGTTTAATTAAACGTGGATAAAACACTTCTTACTGCATTTACGCCAAAGGCACACTCTTTGCGTCGTTTTAAATAAGTCGAGAAATGTGTGTTTCTCTTTTTATGTGATCTCGTTCGATGAGATTCAATAAGAGACATATTTTTCCAAACACGAAAGAGTAAGGGGATCTCGGAAGTTATCGAGATTGTTATATTGTTATCTTATCCGCTCCAGTAGCTTGTTGCAATACAGATAAAAGCGGGAGCATTTTTGAGTCACTGTCCATTTAACATAACGGTAAATGATATAATAAAGAAAGTGAAGATCGTGGTAAAATAATTTTAAAGATAAAATTGATACGACGCGGCATTAAAACTATTAAGTCGAAAGCTTTATAGCAGAGTAATCATATTATTATCTTTTGGAATAATTACAATTGCTAATTATATCATTGTAATTGCATATGATAAATAAATATATGTATACCTACAATTATGACTGTATAATTATAATTTAATAAATAATATGAATTAATTTATTGCTGGAAACTGATATCGCGTAAAATGAAAAATTAATATTAATCTAAAACAAATTCGCGTACAAATGACTGATAATCTGTATAAATGTCGATAGTATTCGTTTAATTTCGAATCGATTTTCATTTCCCATCCCAGACACATCGCAGGTGAAATCCTACTGTGTCAAGTTACGTTTGCAGACAGATTCGGGAAATCGGATTTTCTCGCGTATTGAAACAATGTACAGAGGAATTCCTCTATGTCAGAGGATTGCATTCCTAGAGGAGATGTCCTCGATTCCATTCTATGTATTTCTTTCTTTATTTCTTATAAATTTCAGAGCAACTGATTTTTAGAGCAAGTAATGATCTTTTCAGTTTCCAAATTTTGTTGCAAGCAAATCTTATAAAATTTTATTGTTTTCCACCAAATATCAAGTAAAGTAAAAAATATAATAAATTAACATTTTTTTATATATATTATAAGTGACACATATTTTGTCTATTACAATTATTATTATATTGCATCAATCGATTACGCTCGGTATATATATAATACATGATAAAATATATTTACATATATTTCAAACACGTAATAAATATATTATACATGCTGTAAATAAAATTAAAAAATTATCCAAATTTAAAAATCACAGTCGCAAAGACAATTATAACGGAAACTAATAAATTTCGCCGTCAACGATCGTTTACCCTGCCCTGAGAAAAAATTCTCGCGCGACCAAAGATCATCAACGTTTAATCGGCCTGTCAGGCGTGTCAGGGCTCAGGGCATCGTGTGCGCGAGGTCCTCGCAGGTTATGTCAAAAGCCAGGCCGCGCGAGCGACGATCAGCTGATCGGCCGACCGTGCCGTCGACGTTCGTCGTGGCGCGTGAAAAGACGAGCATTGTTCGACAAAATCCCCCGCGAACGAATTGAAAATAACCCGTCGCGCGTCCCGTTGCGACGGTAACGCGTTCGACCGCCAGCGTCATATCAATTCTATTATTACATGTTCAGCCTCCGGAGCGCGTTCGGAGCGAAGATCGAACGCGCTACGCGGTCGTTCGACTCGAGCAAAAGCGTTTCGAGTCTCGGACACTCCTCGACCCCTCTTTATATTTTCTCACGATGCGCCTTCTTCCGTGAAAGAAAAAAAAAGAGAAATTCAACTCCCATAATCGCGAAATCGACGGCGAGCAAAGTCGCGACTCGCCGCAGGGATGTGGGAAAATCGACGGGTCCAACACTTACCGGTCAGACGAATAATCCGATGTGCACAAAGTGGTCGTCCCGCGCGATTGACGTGCCCGCTCCCGTCGCTCCCGATATTCCGGACGATCGAGCCGATCGTGAGATGCGAGACCCGGAACGGCTCCGATATTAGCCGCGGACCACCGGGAGACTCGTTTCCTTCGCGTCGGCCGACGGCGATTTCGCGAGCAGCATCAGCGACGCTCCGTCGACGGCGCTTTTGACAGACGCTCCGTGGGCTCCGAGCATCAAGGCGTTCTCGGTTCTCGCTCCAAACATCTCGCCGAGGCGCTCATGCGCGCGCGCACGCGGATCCCGCGGGCAGGGTCTGTAAACGCGAAGACTCGAAAGTCCCTCACCTCGATTTATCCAGCTGTTATCTTCCCTAGACCTCTCTGAGACCATCTCGGACTGGTGCTCGGCTGCTCGACCGACCGCCGACCGACCAAGCGGAGAGAGAAGCCTACTGAGAATAAACTGCCCGGCGTTTTTAAATAAAACATACTTCTATAACACTCTAAACTGGTCGCTTTGCCGATATTTTTGATGCCGAGGATAGGGAATGCCATTAAAATGTATCGTACATACATGCTCCGCATGTATGAAACACGTGGTCAGGCAACCCTTGAACTCAGGCATGTGGTATACAGAGTCACGTGGTAAACAGAGAAACACGTGGCGCGCTCACAGACAGTGCGCATACACATTCATACACGATACATGCAATGGCGGCTCGGTTTCATTTCCGAAACTTTATTTCTATCGCATGCGAGGTAATCATAGGGAGCGGTCTAATTGCAGAAGTCTGCGAGAAACATACGTTTATTAGCGCCTCTTCATATATACGCAAAACGTGTATATATATATCTTGAAATTACGTATATAGTCGGTGTGATATGAATATTTCTAACAAGTACTTATATGTACTTATATACCTATACTTTCTCTTGTCGAATATACACTGCCGCCCAATTTTAAATATATTATTTAATAACAATTAAATAACTTGCAAGTACAGAACGTAGGAATATACTTATTATTTGTACAGGGAGGAACAACGCGATAGCCTTTTGACTTTTCGCATGTGTTGTTAGCGGAATTTACAATTTGATTATTTTTGTATCATAATTACGGCTCGATTATTTCTATAAAAAAAATTTATGAAATATATCCTACTTAATCTCTGTTTGAGAAACTTTTGTTTTATAAAAATGTAACGAATATTTCTTAAATCTAAATCTGTTCAGTTAGAAAAATACAACAACTTGAATTTTATTTCAGTAATATAGTTATGATTTAATTAGAACAGCTAATATAAATTTGAAAATATTAATTGCATGCATATATTGCATTCCCATAAATAACAGATGCATAACTTATTAAATTAATTTACAACAATGGAAATATTAATCGACTCTATACTGGCCATTATAATCGCCAAGACGACCATCGTATTGTCTTGGCGATTATAATGGCCAGTAGAGTCGATTAATATTTCCATTGTTGTTTTTATTATTTGACTGGCGAAATAAAAGTAATTTATTCTGTTTAAATTAATTTAATTAAGACCAATTAGACAATTATACGTATATTCTCGAATAATCGAAGAAGGAACCTTTATTAAATACACATAACATATCTCTGAACTTATTAAGGTTGAAAAATGATCTACTTCACATGAAAAATGATTTCAACATTTATTTAATTTATTATGCAAAATTTTGTACACGATATAAAATATTTTAAACAATGAAGTGAGGAAACGCTATATGTAAGCGATAATTTTTTACTTTTTGTCCAAAACGATTTACATACATACTCATATTTACTTCACTACGTTTTACTCGGTTTTACTCCTTCATGAGAATCACCTTGACAAAGGCTCAGCAATTTAGCTACTATAAAGATTCTCATTCATATGCAATTATGCCTCAGCGACGAAAAATTACATGCGCTCTTCAGGATATTTTTTCGCGGCGGAAACCGCATAAACAGGCAATAACTTTATATTTCAAATTATTCTGCGGACTAAATGGATGTAACTTATACATTCTTCATGCGTTTGTGATGCGCTAGTCATTCTTTGAAATAACCGCAACTGCGCATATGCCAGCTTTAGATAATTCAGACATAGATGCGATAAAGGAGAACGCCATAAAACAATAAAGCAATTACAACGAGGATGGCGGAAAAAAATTTAGATAATACGTTTTGAAAGATAAAAGGTAGTAAAATAATTTTTTTTAACTTTTAATAAATTTTACTTTAATAATTTAACTTTTAATAAGTTTCCTAGAAAAAGTCTCTTTATTTAATTTGCACTTTGAAATGTATTACAATTAGAAGTTATATATTATTATAATCAAAGATATAATTTAAATTTCTCGGAATTACGTTAGACCAAGAAAATAACTATAATTCAACTGAAAAGTTTCAAGTGTAAATCGAAACGTAGTCCAATTGTTACGCACAATGCAATTATTTATGATAAAATAACACAGGATATATAAAACATTCATGTGTGGGTGAAAGCTTATTTTAAATTACAATTTGCCCTGATGTTTTTCAAGAACATTTGCCGCCCCCTCGCGCAACCTGATTATCTTAACGACGCGACCTTTGATCCTTTCAAGCATCGCCCTACGTGTTTTTGTATGAATTAATTATGCATATATACGAGCGCGAGCTAATTATTCTCTTTAGAGGCATTGAAAATAAGATTTCTCCATACTAATTCTCAATACTAGTTCTCAAGGTGCGTCTGGATGTGTAATCGCGTGGACTTTCCCCGTAAACTTCACATAGCTTTATATTGCAATAGTAATCTTACGCAATCATAATCGTGTCACAGCATCACACGTGACGCTGTTACTCGATAATGCAACCGATAATCATATATGTCGCAATACTCAACAGCATGCCGGAATGTTTACGGAAAAGATTGTATTTTGAAGTGCATCGATAAAGAACGTGCTATAATTACTATTACTAATTACAACGGCGCCGCGGCGCCGGCGTAGCTAGAATTTTTGAAACAAAATTCTTATTTATAGAAATCGTATATATGTCCAAAACAATTTATATCTCTTTCCTTCAAAATGTTTTTCCTTTTTACAGTTTCCAAAGTTGCGTACTTATTCTTTTCCTAACATAATTTATACATGTTTTCTCTTTAATTGTGATGCCATTACCGTAAGGCTCGGAGTACATGACAATGGCTTTGTCTTGCTATCGCCATTACCTAGCAGTTAACATATTTCGTTTCATGTAGTTAAACGGATCTTTCAAATATTTCACATATTTTGTCAACTTTCATTTTTTTCCTGTCAAACCTTCCGTCATCCGTCGAACATTTATAATAATGAAACCATGTCGCACATTTAAAAAAATGTTACGTGTCACTAAATTTGCTACAGTAGCTATAATCTTTTTTTTCCGTGATACTTTTCAAATGTCCCATGGTTTCGCATGATTTTATAGTCCAGTACTTTTGTAGAGTAGCCAATAATTCTGTATAAAGAACTAAAGCCTCTTTTCATCTAGGTACCGTTACGCGAGACAGGAAGTCTCTCGACTTGCCTGTTTTCCAGTTGCTGTTAATTGTTCCTCTTTAACGCTTTTCTTCAAAGAGTCTTTACATACTACGCGACGTTACAGATGTTTGTCGTAATAGAAAAGTAAAAAAAAATAAAAAAATATATAAGTCGAAGTAAATTCACTAAAGCGCAAAGTTCTTCGGCATCATGCAAATAAATTCTCAACTTTCTTAATTAATGCAAATATAAAATCTGTCATTTATTTCATATGCATTGGACATCAATGGATGGGAATTTATTGCTTTCTTCCGCGACAAAACACACACACGATAAAATTTTAAATCCAATTTTAATTCCAAGCCCATCACGTTTGTTGGCGATTTTAAAATTAATGTTACGAGTCTCACACATTTTACATATATATTCACTTATTGCCGTAAAGACCGTCAAAAAAATTCAATATTCTATAATTTATGAAGGAATCTGAATTAAAAAACAAATATTTTTTTATTGCCATTTTTCAATTTTTTTGCTGACGTATACGTTTTTGTTCTCCGGTCGATAGTTTTTGGATTCAATGAATACCGTCTTTTCATTCGATGTCTTACATCTATTTCAGCGTTTTTTCTGTCCATATTTCTGTCATATTTATAATCACAAGAAAAAGAAACAGTTTTTACGTTCTGATGTTATTTCTATATATTATTCTATAATATGCAACAGTACGCAACAAATAAAGTTATAACTCTTCGACTATAGGTAGTAGGTACGTAAGTAGGTATGTAAGTAGGCTATATGTATAAGTATATCTGTCGGAATCAATTTGGACATAAACATGAGATCTTAAGATTAGAAATGTTTGTACAAGGTCGACGCAGGTCAAAAAATTCCATCTCAATAATTCACTTCAATCTACTGAGTGGCGCACTCAAGTTACCTGCGCACCCTTGACGCATGTTGAAAATAAGTTTGCTATTTTTTCTTAAATTAAAGTAAAATTTTAAGAATATATTCTTCAATAGTCGAATTTTCAGATAAAATAAAAAAATCAATTTTTTTTTCGAGACTCATTATTCATGGTATATTGCTCCTTAAATTGACGCTTCTTTTTTTTCTATCATATTTTTCAATATCTTGTGTATATTATTTCTACAAATTTAAATTACATATAAATGATGCAGCTTATAAATATATCGTCTTTAAAAGTTGACGATTAAGAGAGGCGTTTATTAATTATGTAGAATATAATTACGTGTTTGTAATGCAACTTATAAACATATTGTCTTTAAAACTTATCAGTTTAAAGAAGTTTGTTGGTCGAATTCCAGTCCACGATACGAGTTCCTGGACTCGATTATTAAATTCTACAGGACCTCTTGAAAAGCGAGCGTGACTAGAATTGAATGGAACTTATTCTGCGATATTAAATTCCTCACATTAATTTGAAGATGTAATTAAGAAACATAGTTGAGTATATATCATTACACTAAAGATTTTCTCTTGTAGATTTTTATTGTTATGTGAAAATATGACTTTATTTTATTTTTTTTGCTACTTTACGCTACAAATTTATTCCTTCGATAAATTATCGCTATTTATTAAGTTACATCCAACGTTGGCAGGCAAATCCATCCACGAAATAGAAAATCTCTTCAATATTATACGTAAAAAGCTGTAAACGAGTATGAGAAATTTCTGGAGCACTTGAGCGACACACGCACGTGACAATATTTCAACACCAATTCCGATTCGTAATTAATCGCAGGTTGAAATCGAAGAAATTAAACTGCAAACTTGGAGGGCCTCCGCGCGTCGTCCACACGCGCGTCCGTTCCTGATGTGTACGGAAGAACCGGTCGCTCAGGTCGCTGGTTACGGAATTTCAGAGTCCCGGGATGACAATGGACAGAGGCAGAAACGATCGAACCGTCATGTTGGAGCGTGCGCGAGGGGTCGTCGGGCCGCTGAGAAGGAAGAAAGGCCTGAAAGGCTCGTCTCCTGTTCGCCGTCCGCATTTGCCCGGCGGCAGTCGGACGGATTTGTCGTCCACGGACTCCGGACTCCGAATCAGGCAAGTCATCGAGGCAGACTGTTGCGTTTAAAACCCTCCGTGCGAGAACGTACCACGTGTGTGCGTCACACGTATATAGACACATATACATATATATGTACGTATACGACGTGTCGAGACGTCGGGGCGCTATCGCAAACGTTTCTCGCCTCGCGAAACCGGTCACTGATAGTTTTACGTAATCGCTCGGCGCGTTTGAATGGAGCGTTAGACGGACGTACGGCGTGGACCGGAGGCGTGGAACGTCCGTGTTTCTTTCACGTTTTATGTCATGAAATAATGTGTGCCGCGTGGCCGTCGTCGTTATCGCCGATTGATCGCCGCGTCTCCGCCGAGCTCGGAGTAGGAGAGACAGGCGTGATCGGCACGTGCGGAAAGCGAACTGATTATATTGGCGAAATCGGATCAGTTCGTTCATCGATACTTTCCGCTACGCCGGCGAATCTTGAAGACGA
Source organism: Temnothorax curvispinosus (assembly GCF_003070985.1). Taxonomy (NCBI): domain Eukaryota; kingdom Metazoa; phylum Arthropoda; class Insecta; order Hymenoptera; family Formicidae; genus Temnothorax; species Temnothorax curvispinosus. The sequence goes on from NW_020227210.1 coordinate 67,309, forward strand.
AAGAATGCGCACCGTGAGAAGGGCGAAGAGAGGAGAATGGACTCACACGTCGATTGACGTCAATGACGAAATCAATAGCCGAGCGAGACAAGTCGCCTTGATTGCCGCTTATCTGCGTAAATCCGATAAAATTTATTTCGTGTCGTCAACGTGCAAGGTCGGTTAAGTCGTAAGACAACTATAAGGATCATAAATGCAAAATTGCATTTTAAAACGTCTCCGTGATAAGTGAATCATGCGTGCGTTAGCTTCTGAACAATATTCATCTTTTTTTAATATAGGTATGTGAATTTGATTAGAGGGACACGGTGCAATTGTGTGGAAGTGAAAAAGCAAGTGTCCGAATTTAAGATATTTTGATATTTAAATGTTTTCACAATTTTTTCCCTCTTTTGTGTTGTATGTTGCAAAATATTGTACGTCGAAATAACATTGGGTTTAAATGCTTTTGTTACGTGACGTAATTAAAAGTATTGCAAAAATTTAAAAATTAAAAGAATGCTATCTCTAAGACTCATTACAAAATAATTGATTGCTGTTTACTGAATTGATCTTTGTTTTATTGCACATTTAAATAAGAGAAAATATATTGTCCTTTTTATATTAAAGTTTTAAAGTTTTTAAGTTTAAATTCTTATTTTATAAAGCAGCAAATAATTTCTAAAACTTTTTAATTAAATAATAATAAGTGAATATATACCGTTTGTGTGAGTAACACAAGTAATAGAAATGTGTCTTATACGGATGGGCTGGATCTCAGCGTCTAATAATAATATTTTTGCATACCTATATCTATTTTTCCAGCTGTGCAAACGCCGAGTGTCGAGCTTGAAACGCAGTCTCAAGTTGAAGCCGAAATAATACACAGAATTAAATTAATAATTATAATTTAATAATGTAATGCTAAATAAGCATGTTTTGGAAACAAAAATTGCAAAGAATTTATTGCGAACAATTACTTCAGCCAGGATTCGAACCTAGAACTCTGTAACATCTAGAACGAATGTCTTTTTACCAATTCGACCATTGAGGCACATATTTATCGCAATAAACATTAAATGATAAGTAGAGCCGTCATTTTAGACGACGTGCATAGGTAATAGTAAGTTAATAAGTGAACTTGACCGTTTTATGTTTCCAGACCGACATTAACTCGCCGCGCAGTTTGCTGAGCTGGAAAAAATGTATACGTAAAAATATTATTAGGCACAAAAATCTATAGCTCATTTGTATAAGGCACATTTCTATTACTTTTTAACTAAAGTTTCTTAGTCTTCAAATCTACCTGATTCATAATATTCAATCACCGTTTGACAGCCGGATGGTTGTCGTTTGAAATCGGGACTGTCTTTTAAGTGCAACATTGTCTCAATTGTCCTCTACTTACAAATTGTATTACTTCTATGTTTTTTACCGCGAACGTGATATTATTTTGATTTAATTGTTACCGCATTGTTGAAGATGGCTCAAAGCAGAACCGAAACGTCCAATTTATAATTGTGTATTCTATTAGTTATTAAGGATTTATATAACGTTAATTACGTACCATCAATCGTGTTGAACTCGCAAAATTCTTTTCTACTTGTCACTTGTTACTTTTCAATTTATTTAAATATATTTTATTTCCTTCTAAAATTAAATACAACATTAATTATTTTGATTTGATTTCAGACGAAATGGCAGAAGTAAATACCTTAGGATGGATCGACTATCTGGTTATAGCGGTGATGCTGTGCATAAGTGCTGGAATTGGTATTTATTATAGATTTAGTGGAGGACGACAAAAAACTATGGAGGTAATTATTATTATTTCTCTTGTTAAAAGAAATTCCTTAAAACAAGGTAATTTTTTTCTTCAACGACTTTCTGTAATGGGCAACGTGTGTTTCACAGGAGTACTTCATTGCAAGTCGTTCAATGAGCATCGTACCAGTTGCAATCGCTTTGGTGGTCTCCTTCATGTCCGCCGTTACGCTGCTCGGTGTGTCAGCTGAGAATTATACATACGGGACGCAATTTGTTGTGATAAACTTATCGTATTTGATAGGTACACCGATTGTATGCTACGGATTTCTTCCAGTATTCTTCAAGCTGCAGGCGACAAGCGCCTACGAGGTGAGTTCTCGGCGAAATTTAATTTCGCTCCGAGAAGGCGTTTTCGATAGCACATATATATTTGAAGGTGTATTACTTCTTTTAGTATTTAGAAAAGCGTTTCGGAGTGAGAGCTAGGATGATGGCTAGTTTTGTTTATTGGATTCAACTGCTATTGTACTCAGGAGTGGTGCTTTATGCCCCTTCTCTAGCCTTGGAAGCGACCACAGGAATCTCTAAGACTGCCAGCATCATTATTATTGGCCTCGTGTGCGCCTTCTATTCGAGTATAGGAGGCATTAAGGCCGTGCTGATAACCGATGTATTTCAAGGTTTACTTATGTTCGCCTCGGTGTTTTTGATTATTGGCACAGCCGCGGGCGATGTTGGAGGATTGGGACAGATCTGGGAAATCGCGAAGCAGGGGCAACGGCTCGAGTTTGATAGGTATCATTAATGTTTCTATTGCAACTGCATAAACTCGACGAATCATAAACACGTAACGCACTAATTGATTACTTTATTTTTGTTGCAGCATTGATCCGGATCCAACAGTAAGACATACCTGGTGGTCTCTTACGTTCGGCGGTTTATGTACCTTTTTATCACTTTATGGAGTGAATCAAGTACAAATACAGCGTACGCTGACTCTGAAGTAGGTTCCATAATATAGTAATCTTAGTAGTACCGGATAAGATTAATAATTATATCAAATAAGCATTGTTAAAGCATTGCTATTGTTTTACTTATTGTGCGTAAAACAAAAGTCAATCAAATAATTTTAATCTTTTTCACGTTATTAAGTATTCTTTTCTTACATCATGTTTACTGATTAAATTGCGTTTGAAAAATTGGAGAGAGAGAGAGAGAGAGAGCTGCATTATATATAAGTAAATTTCATTTTAGAAATATGCGATCTTCGCAAACGGCCATGTGGCTGTCCTGGCCGATTCTGACACTTCTTTCGATCACAACTTGCTTCTCGGGATTGGCGATATACAGCAGATACTACAATTGCGATCCATTTCTCCAGAAAAGAATTTCTTCGCCTGATATGCTTATGCCACTATACGTTATGGACACAATGTCCCAAGTACCTGGCTTAGCAGGTCTCTTCGTTGCGGGTAATACTCTCATCGCAAATTAACTGGTCCTGGTTTAATACTTTATAGAAATTATATATTACAGATTATGAAAATAAAAATATCGGAGAGCACAAATGCTCAAAATTTGATTTTACGCATAACTTCAGGATATTTTTAAAACGAAAGCGCGCATCAGAGAGTGGATATTGCAATACTAATCTTAGACTGTCATCTGTGTGTTTCCAGGTATTTTTAGCGCAGGCCTCAGCACAATCTCTGCGGCGCTGAATTCTCTAGCGGCAGTAACGTTGGAGGATTATATAAAACCCGTACATAGAAAGTGCAGCGGGCATGAATTCACCCCTACAAAGTCAGCCTCGGTCGCTAAAGTGCTCGCTTTCACGTACGGTATGATCTCCATTGCGCTGGCATTTTTAGCGCAATTTTTGGGCGGGCTACTTCAGGTAATGCAATTATTATCCCTAAACGTAAAATTGAGGACGATAAGATAAATTTCTCTTTTATCGTAGGCTTCCTTAACTATCTTCGGAGTAGTCGGCGGTCCGTTGTTAGGCATTTTCACGCTCGGCATGGGCACGGAATCGGCGACGGAAGGCGGTGCGATAGCCGGTGTTCTCACGGCATTCTCATTTTTATTCTGGATCGTATTCGGTGGGCCGCGTCCGATCCCACCTAAATTGCCGACGACTATCGAGGGCTGTAATAATAATGCTGCAAACATAACGATGTCTGTTCTGCAGAACGTTACGAGCTTCTCCAAGTAAGTGATTCGTCGAATATCAGCTATTTGCACACATATCATCTAAACCTAATGGATCGTATCTCCTTTTCAGAAGCACCGGCGATAGTTCGTACTTCTATTTATATCGCATTTCGTACATGTGGTACTCTCCTCTCGGATTCTTAATAACGGTCGTGATTGGACTGCTCGTCAGCCATCTGTCTCGTTTGTTCATCAAAAATCAAAACGACAATTTAGACACTAATCTATTCTTTCCTATAATAGCGCGGCATATTATACGGAAAAGGCGACGTAACGACATAGAGAATGAAGGAGATCCTGCGTTAGATAGAAAGTATTCTTTCAGCGACATAATCCACGGGAAAGACAGTGCCACCGATAAGATATGTACAAAACTTTAATAGTTTAATTGTTATCTGAAATTAATAGGTGGACATTCCGTACTTATAATCGGAGGAAATTTACGTTCGAGCCAAAATCGTAAGGAGAAAAATAAAACTATTTCTCATTCCTCGGGACCTAAATGAAAATAGTGACAATTTTGAGAAAACCGCGGGCTTAGCAAATTTTATCAATGACTTACAATTAGCGTAAGAATAGAACTCGTATTTGTAAGAATAACTTTTTGCACAGGTACATAATTTTTTTATTAATATTTTTTTAGATAGTTTTGTTTTAATACGTAAAGTTAGGCAATTGTGAATCACAACACAATGTCTTCCACGCTGCGTTTGGCACTGCCAATTTATACTGCACTGAGAAAAAAATTTTCTGCATTTTAATAAATATTAGTTTGTATACAACTGTGACTCTATTTATTAAAATGCAGAAAGCTTTTTTTCAGTGTGTGTATAAATAAAAATCTCTTACAAACACAACGATGTTTGTAAGAGCTATGCGTATTTTGTGTAAAAAATTTTGCAGTGGAACATATCTCTATATATATACGTAATCAGTTTCTGTTACGTACATAATTCTCGTAGATGTACATACTTGAAGGGAATCTACCTCTTAGAAAATCTTGACAATATTTAACAATGTAAGATGACAGGGAAAATGTAAGGTTTAAGGCATGACGCTTGTAACGTCTGTATAGCGATCCTGTAATAACTGTCCGATGATAAAGAATCGAAATAAGTTATGTAGCCTATATGGTTACTTCTTGTTGACAAATATTTGCGCAAGATACAGTTGTCCGATTATTTAGGAAGACTTACTATTTTCTATATAGAATGATTTAATCGCGACAGCGGTATCTGCAGATTTTGTTGGTGTCGTTTGATAGTTAAGAGAGAGCTTGATTATGATTGTGTGAGAAAAAGGATATATACACATCGTTCATAAACGACGTGTATATTCTTAAAATTTTGATTTAAAAATGTACATCTGAATAACAATACTGTGCCGTATTTAACATTAAATATTAATATTTAATGTAAAATTTGATAGAAGTGTTTAGTAATGATGTTGTTAATATTTAAGGAGCCAACAAATCATGTTTAATAGCATGTATCGAGAGTTCAGTATTTGTTTAAAGTTTAAATAAATATTTTTTTGTGTTAAAAATATGATGGTTTTGAAATTATTGTATACTCTGTCAATTTAGACGACAAACATGTAATTTTATATTAAAATTGACTGAATCGCGTGAACGATTTGAGAAATTACTTTACATAACATGTAATTCTATGTGAAAAAATCTATTTAAGTATGGTAATTATTGCTAGCAATTAGAAAGAATCGTCTAAATAGCCAATTATAAAATTCTACTTACTACTTACTACAATTATATTTACATAATAATTTCAACGATTAATAGCAAACTCCTTCAGATTTATAAGTTTATTTTTACATTATTCTATACGTAAAGGTCCCCGCACAATGAAAAATATAAGAAACAAGAAACAGATATTAGCGATTAGGACTAAGGAATCAGGAATAAAGCTGAATGCACAATAAAAAACACAGACAATAGATTTTTTTAACTATTCCTATTGGAAGCCGTGTATCAATGCTATACCAGCTTCATTCCTGATTTCTTATTCCTAATCGCTAATACCTGTTCCTTACATTTTTGATTGTGCGGGAGCCTTTAGAAGCAAATCTCGTCAAGTAGTCGGTTGTGCCAATACAATCTAATAACATAACTTCGTCATTAGATGGCTAAAACAATACTCGATAATTCCAGGATGTGGAAGCGCAAAAACTTTCCTGATTCTCGCCTGGTTTTCAAATCGCGGCTTTTCTGCACAGTTTTATCTACGTGTACCAACTATTGGCTTCCTCAAAATTCCTGCGGTATGGAGCGCTCAAAAAGAAAAAACAAAAGGAAAAAAAAGGTCTCGGAGTTTATGCAAAAACATGTCACCACCATTGCACAACGGATGGAGGGGAAAAAGCCAAGGTGGCAGCGGAAAGATTCTGGTTCGTTCGGATTGACACGCCAGATTGAACCAACGCCGGCCAGTTGAAACCAGTTTCAATTTATGCGACTCCGCCGGGCCGCCGATCGGGACTCTCTATGGGCCCTTTTTAATTATTTTTCCACTGTAATGCGTCGCGGGAGGCGGGGGAGAGAAGGGGAGGCTATAAAACAACCCGGTGTCTAAGTTTTCTTCCTGATCCGAGTGACCGTTTGTTAATGACCAATTAAGTCATCAGCGTAACAGAAACGGGTTGGCCTCATCTTCGTCAGAGGTGTCAAATGTCTCGATGACCTTCCTTTGCGCGGGAATCGATTTCCTTGACGTGTGCTCCCGACGTTGACTCTTGGCCACATTTAATTTACCACTCTTTGCTTTGTTTTGTTAATTTATAAACGAGCAAAGACGAGAGACCCAGCACGCGGAATTAGCGGCATTTCAGCTTTGTATCAAACGCTCTCGTCTATCGTTTTAGAAAAATTAGTAGTTTGAGAAACTAAAAAAGATATTTTTTTCAACCTACATTTTTCGGTTATTATCTTATTGAGAATTTGCGCGGAACGAAAACAATTCTAATTTATGTTTCTTTAATTTAGATTTTAATTATCAATTATCCTGTCCGACAATCTGCATGAAATAAAAACAATATTATAATTTAATATTAATTATACCTTAATTTAATATAAAGTAATATTAATTAAGCAATTATAATGTTGTACAAATTTTATGTGACAACATATCGCCATGTGGAATTTATCATTATGGTTTTTTTCTGCAATTGGCAACATTTTTTAATGTAATATCCACATTACGTGTCACGTAGCATTGCTTAAAAATCGTATGGACGTATCATTTAGATATTATTTCTTCAATTTTATTTCTTATTCATACATATACGCATATATATATTATTTTATAGAGTAATGGGAGTTTGTAACTCTCTTCATTCCCGCGCTCTCGTTGTATTGTTTTTGACAACACATTTAGATTATCTTTGACTTTCGATGTCAACATATGTATCTGTACGTGTAACGTCTTGAATTTTAGCCTCGTAGGAGTAAAGTCTCTATTTCGAGTGTTCAATCGTGTCCCAGAGTGATATATGTGATAATAATATAGTTCGTTTGTTTTCAGTGTAACGATGTATACGCGTTTCTATGTGTAATCTGTCAATTTTAGAATCAAAAAAACGTCGTACGCATAAATAATCTGGTCAATGTAACATGACTTGTCACGACATTTTCGACCGCGATCTGACATTTTATGAATAGTTTAACGATCTTATGAGAGGCATCTGTACGATTTTCTACGACTAAAGTTTGATGAGGGGTGAGTAGTAGTCATTGAAATTTGGCGAAAATCGTCTTGGTAGCGACAAATTTTTGTGTGACGGATTTTTTAATAAGTTTACAATTGACACAATTTTTTAAAGAAATTTTAAGGAATTTTTAAGGATGGTTATTAAGAAGAGTTTTGCTTCTTAATTTAGTTTCTGCGATCGAAATCTCATCTTGTCCATTAATGCCAAGAGTTTAATACAGTTTAATATTTCAATACGATTACAAACGCACGTGTGTAAACAATTTGACAGTTATAACGCGACTTATACACCGCGCAATTAGCGACATATTTTGCAGTTCGCGTCACTCACATCCGAGAAATCGTGATTAGCGCGGATAGAAATGATAGAAATCAGATAAAAACTATTCATCAGCTATCGCCCTTCGTCGATTTTATTCGGAATTATCTGGTTAGATCTGAACACGACTGCGTCCACAGGGTGTCCTAGAAATTCTTCGTTCTCCCGAGACGCAGGTATTAGGAAACAATATCGCGAAGCTGTTGATATAACAAATTCTCAATATAAATAAAATCGATATCTTCGTGGAAGGTCGATAAAAATGTGATTTTTTAACATTTGCTCAATGAAGAAAAATGCGCAAACAATTTGCAATGCGTTGGTATCAAAATTTTGACATAAATTTGAGTTATTTCCTTTTTCTCTTATACAAGGTTAATAAATATTTGTATCATATGTGTCAGCGAGCGTACGTCATTTTCGTTCAAAGAAATTGCCCGCCGTTTGTTATAAAGTCGAGATTATGATTTTAATTAAATGCATGATTTATGCATTTTCAATTTCAATTGACGCACATCGGTGCATAATCTTGCAACTGTTAGAAATTCCCGTCTACCTAGTTTGTTTATCATCCTGTAAACCATAACCGGTTAAATGTGGACTTAGCTGGATTCGCGCGGCGGCGTGGTTTTCGCGCGTGCTGCGACTTCTTATAAGTTGGACATGCGACATTGGCTTCTTGTCTTAGCTCGTATCGGCTAATCGACCATCGACCCTAAAATGTTACGCAAATCGTCATTCAAAATTATATATACATCGTCCTGCGTAATTAAGCAGAAAGAAGAACTCCAATAAAAAGTATTAAGACTAACCATTCTCGGAGAAGCGAAAGAGGGAAGAAAACAATAGAAAATTATTATGTTTCGAATAAACTTAGAAATATTACAACAACTTTTTGAACATTTATGTGAACCATTTCGAAAGTAAAGTCATCGAATAAGTGTAATTTAAATTGAACGATAAAGTTAAATGAATGCATGCTTTTGCGCCGATATTAATAACTCTAACGTTTATTATAACGAATATTAAATTATTCTATATACTATAAACTAATCGGAACAGATTGATGTCTATCAGAAAGATGCAAGAGAATTAAAATAATAAAATATATTACAAAAGTAAATACGTTAACACAGTCGATTCTTCTGTCAAAAACTGTTTTTATATTCAAACGTTTTAAAAGAAATTATCCCTTTCTATATATTGATGCAACAAACAAGATGAGAATACAAAATTAATAACATACTAAAATAATATAATAATAAAAAAATATCAAAATAGAAAATACATTAAATTTTTTTTAGTAAAATATATTATTTTATATTTCTCTTCTCTCTCTCTCTCTCTCTCTCTCTCTCTACCCCCCTTTAATTATTTTTTCAGTATTCTTCCACATTCATAAATTGAGAGTTATTAATTATGTCTGGTAACGTAATTTATTTTATTAGTGATTTTGAATATGATAGAAAATAATACGTATAGAACACCATAATGAGGACATGTGTTCTCTTCTTTTGTATCTCCTGCATTGTTCTCGTCACACAAAATAAATCACGTGGAATAAACTTATAGAATCAGATATTCGACGAACAAACGTCGACCTTATTTAAACACATATTTTTTAGCAGATATTCGCTGACTTGGTCATGTATCTCGCTACGCTACACCAGTTTTGTATGTATCAGTTCAAATAATTTTCAATGTGAATCCCCAATCTCAACTATTATCTACTGTAATAATACGTTAACCTTGGAACATATAAATCTTGGAAAAGAAAAAAATTGAACACGATATTGTTTTCGTTGAGCCAGCTTAATAATTAAGCCAATTTTTGTTTTTATATGTTTTTTTTATGTTTCTCGTTTACATGCAAATTGATATGATCTTTCCTTTTACAAAGATACGGCGTATTTGTGCAGCACAGTACAGAACACAAGCGTTTCATCAATTTGCCTTCAATCTCGTTTAATCATTCGTAAAAATAAAAATCAAGAGACACGGTAGTGTCTCGCGCCAAGTACACGCGGAGCGATTAAGTTTTACGCCATGTTGCATTTTTATTTTTAGATGCATTATTATTTTTAAGGCGAAAATTGTTATCCTCAAAATTGTTATGTCTAAACTGGCAGAATGCAAATCGAGGAATCAAAGGAAGCGCGTAATTTGTATAAATATGCGGAATTGCAAAGCCGCAGATAAATCATGGGAGCGATGTAAGGATCAATTACATGATTCATTGATTTGTTATCGATGCGGTGCGGTGATGACTAGATGATTGTTACTGTTTCGGCGAGTTTCACGCTGAAACCCGCGTCGCACGTAGTAGTAGGGAGATGATGATGGGACTGTCCGTATAAAGGCGCACACGTGACAATTAAAACGAACAGTCTCGATTCCGTTCTCCGTTTAATCCGTCGTTCCTGCGTGCCATTATATATCGCGAAAATCGCGGACTAGGTGGGGCGCGAAAGAAGAAATCGGATCGGAAATCCGGAAGAATTTTGCAAATACTTGGCGATTCTTCGTCTGCGAGTCTCTTCCCAGGCGAAACGAGCAAACTCGCGTGTAAGAGCGCGAGGTTTCGATCGAGGGAAGCTCATCAGCCGATCATATATGCGTTACATTAGGAAAACGAGCAAAATCATTCAGCTGCAATTTCGCACGTTCCTATTACCAGAAATTGGCACGCGCGACTAAGCGCGATCAGGCGCTCGAATTTTCCATCTTGCGCGTATAGATTTCGGGTGATCCGTTCCACGTCTTGAAAGAAGCGATATCGAGGGGTAAGATCTACAAAGCCTTTTTTTTTAACGTTTCTTAATTAAAACCGAAAAAATTTTGTTTCTGCGAGTATATAAACTTTCAAATTGACGATTGCTCGCTTTCTCCATTAACATTCTTGATGCAATCGTGTAACGGTGGAAAGTGCGGCGTTTACAGAAATTTATTTTATTTTTGTTTCTCGTAGCCTCTGCACAGATAATGTGCGAATTCAGCTTATATACTTTTATCGGTGATTTAAAAATTAAAGTATCTTCCAAATGGACTCCCCTGCTTTAAAAAAAAATATTTTTCACCAAATACTTTCGCCTTATGTACACCCTACTTGTTATATATTCCTTGTACAATTGTTCTTGACGCACTTTTACTGCATGATAAAATACTAACAAGTAGCTTTCAGTACTTTGTCATTTCACGCATGAAAATACTGTCGGATTAAATTTTAGATACGTGATTATAATATTTCTCGAGTTTCTACGAGAAATAAACACCATGGTTTTGTAAAGATAAAGGAAAGAAAATAATTTGTTAATAATAATCATTGTATAATAATTTATTCGTACGGTCAATCATTTCTAGACAGTTCTGTGCGTTCTCATGAAATCAGATATAAGTACGTAAAATGGACACTACGGTCAGATATTATTAGTTGTTAGATATTATAAAATAATTTTGTAAGTGGATTAAAATGTATTTCCTCTAGCTGCTATTTTATATGTTAAATTTAGATGTATCGATACAATGTATATCGATAAAATAGTTATTTAGTGGCGTAACAACGGATATTATTTTTAAATTATCTCATTACTGCAATAGCTGAGCAAATATTTTGATACTGATAACTTAGTTATTATTTAACGAACAGTCTATAAAAGAAGATAAGAAAGATTCGAAGATAAGGAAAAGCCTAATATTATTGAATTTTAAAAGGTTCGTGAAACCATATTTACGATTTTCATTATTAATTAATTTCTATAAACTATTTTCTGACATTTTCTTATATAAATTTTTTAAATATTAAAACTCCAATTATTTTAATCTTAGAACGTGTTTTAATTTTAATCGAAAATAGAGTATATTGTGAGATATATTATATTTTTCAAATTAATTTTTGAAAAATATAATATATTTTTTGTTTTCAACTTTTAGTTATATTTATTACCTAGATTATATTTCGATATTGAAATAACCGGTTCCAACCAGTGAGTTATGAGTCCAACCGGTTCAAACACATATTTGAATAATGATCGAGGAATAGTTAATAACAATGCTGATGATAGTTATTAGCAATTATTTCTACAGCTATGTGCAAATTATTAAACTAGAATTACGTCAATTGCTATACCTCACTTTGATTTTATTACGCAATAATCAATAGGTCAACAAATGATGTGTTTCTCTTGATAAGGATCTATGCTTCGCAAGAAATGTAGATTGGCTTGATTATTTAGTCTTTCATGTTGATTCACGCAATGGATATTTAGTGAGATTGATTTATGCTTGCTTTTGTTAGATATGTATTTATGCTTATGTTTTAAAAATGTGACATAAAGTGGATAAACAGTGTCATTTCTTGCAAAATTTGCAAAATATGAATAATATAAATTGTATCCAACATCTTAGCATTCCATAAATTTTCCACACCTACGACTAACACCATATTGACGCGTTGATTTGAGTTAATTGATATTTCGATCAAAGTGGTATCGATGACGTTTGAATCAAGACGATATATCTTTGACATGATCGATAAGATTTAAGGTGAATGGTGTCAAACGAAAGAACCAATTGAGACTGTCTCGTATATCAATTTATCTGAGCGTTGTTAAAGCATCATTAAAATTATTGTTGAACAATTTTCTGAAACTTGCTGTGTCACTTGACGAATATTTTTATATTAATTTTTGCCGCCAAATGGTTTTTTAAAAAGTTAATTAATATTTTGACATGCTTAAAATTGGACTTGACACGTGCGTAAAAATCACTTTGTTGGTACGCAGTCATGTTGTAAGACCATCGGCTTATACAGCCAGCAATTATGAAGTGAATCATAATTGACTGATAATTCACGCAGCATGTAGATGATTGATAAATTAATAATGATGTAATTAAAATTGTCAGTTGTGATAAGTGCACTTTCCGAATAACTGATAACTTACAGATTTCTGAATAAACATTATGTCTTATATTACTTAATTTTTTAATTCGCATTTTTCTATGGAGAGTTACATTCCAAACTTACTAAAAATTATGTTTTTGAAGTATTTTTTGGTCTATTTGGCTATGTATAAATAATCATTGAATATGTTAAAAATATAATTATCTTATATTAAATAAGAGAAAAAAAGAGGCAAAATAGGAAGAAAAAGTTTCAAAAACGTAATCTTTAACGACTAGAATTGGTCTTGGCAAAGATTTGATAAAACGTCATTTTTTAATTATTTTTCCATATCTTTAACATGAAATTTCCTTCGTATAAGTAAACCTCAAATTAAATTTAAGTAAAACTCACTGGAAATTAAATAAAAATCTCTGTATAGAAATACACAGTGTGTAAAATAAAAAACGATCGTCAGGTACTTTTAGAAAATGCGGCCGCATCTTCTCGTTCTGTTCTTCTTCCTGTCGGCGTCATCGGCGGAGCAGCGGCGCGTAAGAAGCGTCGAGGAGGAATGCCACGCGGAACATCCCACCTTGCTCTATTATTTCTCATGGGCGGATTATACGGTGTTCGCCTTAATGCTGCTGGTGTCGTGCCTGATTGGCACCTTCTATGGCTTCTTCGCCAAGAAGCAAGAGACCAGTCAGGATTTTCTGCTGGGCGGCTCCAGCATGAGCACGTTCCCCATGGCGATGTCATTGACCGCCAGCTTCATCACGGCCATCGAACTCCTGGGGAATCCTGCGGAGATGTACCAACAGGTACAGAAATTTAAAATAATATGAATTTTCAAACTCTATTATAATCGGGGAGAAACGATCGAAAAAGAACCTGAGAATTTGCGAAAGAAAGTTTCTCAAGTTTAGTTATTAATAGAATCTTCTTTAAAGATCATTTCTGAAAATGTTGCTGTTTCCGTTGCAGGGAACTCAATTCTGGATGACTTGCATCTCTTTCATACTCGTGGTGCCGATCACCTCCTGCCTGTACCTGCCGGTGTTCATGAAATTGAAGCTGACATCGAGCTACGAATACCTGAATTTGCGCTTCGACCGGCATTGCCGATTGCTCGCGAGCGTGTTGTATATGTTGCAAATGGTGCTGTACACGTCGGTAGCTGTGTACGCACCTGCATTAGCGTTAAGTCACGGTAAGTGATAACGAATGATCCTTTAACCTGGGACTTGTCCTCCAAAATGACATAATTGAAATTAAGTTGTAAGCACTTTTATAATAAATATCGCTTTTTGCCTTTGCTTCAAATCACAGTTGAAGAGCTATATTTTTAATTTTATTGTCATTAAGTTCATAGCTAAAGCAACAAGGATTTATTTACAAGATAATTTGCAATCCGGTCGCAATAATAAAATAATGCAGATAATTGTGAGCATTACAAAGTTTGGCGCAAGCTCTATTCGATGTAATATAAAGTATATTAAAAATCTTGAAGTTTAACCGCTCCGTTCGAGGCGCTAGTTTGCGAAAAATAACTTTGAAAAGAAAAATGAAAACTTTTACACTCTCAAAACTCGCTCAGAATGATTCCCGTTATTGACCTTCTTATAATCGCATTTCACTGAATTGGTCTGGATAGTTTCTGCCACAACTTAGAAGTATCTGTAATATTTTGACAATTGACCCGTCCGTATCTCACAATTCACAAAATTCAGCAACTTTAAAATTATAAACAATTTTCTTTAATTTGCAGTAACGGGCCTGAATACTTACATAGCCGTCACTCTAGTCTACGTTGTCTGCATTTTCTACGCCTCACAGGTTCGTATTTCTGTAAATTGTAGACATAAATAATCGAACAATATTGCATGTATTTCGTTACGCGCTAATTATCGTAAAAGATATAATTTTCTTTAACACACACGTAATAATATTTGTATCTCTTGCGCAATCTTAATTCATTTGCTGTTATATTCTCAGGGTGGTATGAAAGCCGTGATAATGGCCGATACTTTCCAAGCCGCCGTACTTATTGGTTCGTTGTTCCTCATCTTGGGCTACGGACTGTCCTGGGCTGGTGGAACTGCCCGTGTTTGGCAGGAGAACGCGAATTCCGGCAGGATGGAATTCTTCAATATGGATCCTAGTCCTACGGTACGGCACAGCTTCTGGAGTGTTGCGATCGGTGGTACTTTCTACTGGACCACCATGTTCTGCAGCAACCAAGCGTCCGTCCAAAAGTATCTCAGTGTCGAGAGCATCTCGCAAGTAAGAATGTAAGTTTCTCAGGCCGCAAAGAAGTTTTAGTTAACAAGCTGTAGCAAGCAGTAAGTTTTTAAGCGGCAATTCTCTACGAGCAATATATTTATTGTATTCATCGTTATACTTTATTGGCGCGTGATCGAGATACAGTTCAATAAAAAATTTGAGTTTTTATTATCAAAAAAATTATATGAGTTATTATTATTAAAAATGTATCATTGCTCATTAATTAATTGTTTTTTTTACAGAGCGTTGTGGGTGTCTGCGTTCGGAATGATTGTAATTTATAGTGTGAACTTTCTGACTGGAATGGTGCTGTACAGCGCTTACAAAGACTGCGATCCTTTGACAGCCGGATATATAAGCGGCCAGGATCAAATACTTCCGCTGTATGTGATGAATTTCTTGGGAAGTCTTCGTGGAATGCCCGGATTCTTCGTGGCTGGTATCTTCGCCGCGTCTCTCGGGTTCGTAGAGAACGTCTGAAGAAAAAATTATGTAACATATCTAATAAAAAAGAAATTTATAACTTATTTAACATCTTGAACTGGTATTTTACAGAACTGTGGCGAGTGCTCTGAACTCGTTGGCAGCGATAACCTGCGAGGACATTTTTCGTGGACTTCTCCAGATAGACTTGCCGGCGAGCAAAGGCGCCATTTACGCCAGATGGATCAGCATATTTTTCGGAGCCCTCAGTTTCGCGCTGGTCTTCGTCGTCGAGCGTCTCGGTAGCGTTCTGCAGGTAGCTTACATATTTCACTTGCGTCCTTTGCGAATTCGCGGAATATGAGACTTGAAAAAAAATAATAAACATTTTTTACGTATACCTTCCTACGCTATTATTATCTTGCGACGCAATGTCATTGTATAGTCCAGCTTTTTGTAAAACAGTTTAGCTGTCTCATTTTTTCTTTCCTATCGCGCTGTAAGTTAACATTCTGGTCTATCGAAAGGCATTATCAAGGAAATCATTGTTTCTAGGTTGCGCTGTCTTTTAATGGCATGGTTGGCGGTGTGACTTTAGGCCTATTCTCCTTGGGCATGTTTGTGCCGTGGGCTAATGCCAAAGGAGCAATAGTAGGTGCTATCACGAGTTTGGTAGTCGTGCTGTGGATCGGATTAGGCGCCCAAGTTGCGACTGTAAACGGACAGATTCATTTGGATAGCAAACCCACGTCGATTGCAGGTTGCCCCTGCATAAATGAGACCACAATCGTGATCGATCAAATCGAGCACAACTCCGATGAAGTCTGGTCTATATACAAGGTGAGATTTGTCTTCGCAAAAGCATGGTTCGCAATTACGTAACGTAACTGTGCCTCCTATAGCGTTTTAATTCGTTACAAAGTTGCGGTATTTCGTGCAATTAAACGCCTATTAGTAAACTATAAAACGTTTAAGTTTTTAATTTATTTTCTTTTATAATTAATTAATTTAATTTATATAGATTTGTTAGACCCCGCGCAATTATATAGTCATAAACTCGTTTATTTTAAGTTTTGATTTTTCTCGCCATGTATTTGCTTTTATTTTTCGTACAATGATTTGTTTTGCGATTGTAGTTTCTGTGAAAAGAGGAATTTATTCAAGATCTCGTATAAAACAAGTACATTGACAAATGAAGATAAGTCTTACGCGATATATGATTTGCAGACCAGTTACCTGTGGTACAGCGCGATCGGTTGCATGTTGACCATGCTGGTGGGCCTGGCGGTGAGCTTCGCGACGGGCGCGCAAAATCCCGCCGACGTCGATCAGGATTTCCTGAGTCCGCCGATCGCGGCCATGTTCCGCATGCAGACGAAGCCTCGCGCCTCCACAAATGTCCAGGGCATCGCGAACTTCGGCCTCGAGCTGGAGGATGAAAAGCCGCGGCAAGCGGACGTTTGCAAGAGCCCGAAGTGATCCTCTCGCAAGAGGGATCATCGATGAAGATCAAACACGCCTGGGGAACGTAGACGCCGAGAGCGAGAGAGCAATCTAATTCACTAAACATTTCGTCGGATGATTTATCAGATGACCGAAGAGTTGCACGGCGGGATATTCATCCCCTCCGAGGGTTCGCTTTGAGAAAGAGCGTAAAATCCATTTCCCAGACGGCGCAGAAATTTGACAAACACCTGTTAGATTTAGAAAAAGTTCTGATCATTTAAACGTCGTTCTGGACTTAAATGGAATAAATTGTTCCATCGTAATTCTACGGTACTTTCTTGCCAGTATTAGTTTCGAGGGACAACGAGATTAACTAATTGTTCGAGACACACTCTGCGTTCCTACTCGTGGGCATGTTGAGAATGAAACCCAGAGTTCTGCGATCCGTACATCGTATACCACGAGGATTAATTTAATTAATCGCAATGAATAATCAATACAAAGGTATAGTTTGAAAGAATTACAGAGAGTCTTATTTCCTCTAACATTCGTACGTTTTTTCTTCCTGCGCAAAGTTATCCGAGAGTATGTGACTGACAAAATATAGTAGACGTTGCAGCAGCGCTACGGAATTTATTCCCAAAGATATATTACCATGACGGAACAGGACAGATGAGGGAGAATTATGAGTTTTTTTGTTATCGAGTTTGCATGAAAACGATGCCGTATAATTTATAAAAGAAACATCGCGCACGTCTGCATTGTTTAAGCGCATTTCTTTATAACATTCTGAATAATGCGATTTGACTTGCCTAGCTAGACTTTCCCATGTTAACGCGATAGCAAAAAATTTAGATTATATCGTCTGCGTATAATTTATATACAATTTATATACATGCATTATAACCGCGTCATTAAATAACCTTAATTTATTATTAAATATTACCAGTAAATCAGAAGAAGATTACTTAAGTCTTTCTTTTTTTTTTTTATTTGACGCACGACCGATTTTACTTCCAGAATTATACTTTCAGAATTCTTATATCTTATGGAGACAGGTATCTCACAGCACGCACTAAAGATGTTTGACTGTATCATTGTACTTTTATCTCTTTGCTTTCGCATAATTTATTAACGGGACAGTGCGTTCTGCGAATATTGTAGTATAGCAGATTGAAATAGATATTAAAATATTATTATTATACTTATTTCTGTAAATATATTTTTGTGGAACAAATAAATATTTAATGATATTGAACAATAATTATAAGTTTAAAGAAGGACCGATTTTAATGATTATATTAATAAAAAAATCGATTAATCGCCAATTGCATAAAGCTAAATACTTTCTTATGAGTAAAAACAATTTTAACAATAAAAATCTTTCTTTAAACAAATATATAGAGCTCACACGATTAATAAATAAAAAAAAGGAGCTCAGAGCTGTAACAGCTAGGATGTCCTTTTCTTAAAGTCTCTTTCAGCTAGTAATTAATTTCAAAACGTTAAGTTATTGAAACTAGTCAGTAATTTTTTCGTATTAATCTGAGCAATCTTTGAAAATAAAAACAACTGCAGTTTTTTGCCCAAAGCTCTTCATAACTATATGGCCCAATCAGTCAAACTCTTATTCTACCTGATGCAATTGCGGTAGCGAAATAAAAAGTCTCCCTCAGGTAATTTTAAAAGAAAAGATATATAAAATGCGGTATCCACTACCGACTGAGCGCACAAGCATCGGTATTCCCGTTAAATATCTAAGTACGCTCACCGCGTACGTTAACACCGTTTGTGTTATTGTCAGGAGGGAGGAGAGAAGGAGAACGAGACAGTGAAAGTGGATCAATACGAGTACACGGTGAGCGTGCGGCCTGCATGGCAGCGTGCGGCTGTTTCTCCTGCGAGGCCGCCCGTTCGCGCTCGCAAGGCACGATCACCGCCACGCGGTTGACGGATCAGATCCCGTCGTCTTTGACAGTCGTGCACGTCGTCGACTTTATCTCGCGAATTCCATCCGCGGGATCGGCAGAGGGTGATGCGCGGGGCTGCAATCGGGTCGACGGTGTTCCATCGAGGGTGTTCGACTTGGCGCGTTAGGCGGTTTCGTCTTGGCGGCTTTCGGGATTTGATTTCTCGGGACGATTAAGGAGATTGATAGTCTCTCTCGCCGGGAGAGACTGTCACCTCGTCCTCCGATCTTCGATTACTCCCTCCGCTGTCCGTTTATCACTGACAATCGTATATAGGGTGTTGCATAGGGTCGCGTGTGTTCGATTATGCAGGCGCGGTAGTGACGGACGGGCGACAGATCGATCTTTCGCTGCATGGGAGTCGGGAAGATTGGAAACTTGGCCGGTTTGTGGTTGACGGGGAAAACGAAGAGGGAATTAGAAAGCGGCTCTCGCGGGTCACCGTGTACATGTTACGTCGCCGAGATGTACCTGTCTCATCTTGTGAGTAAGAACAAAAGTCACCGGCATTTTATCGCGATATCTATTACATAAAATCCGCTCTTGCTCCTTGATTCATAAGTTACACGTTGATTACGTTATTTATTTTGCGTAACACGTTTTACTCGTACCGCTGTATCTATATAT